>NW_026615598.1:0-47856 GCF_000801105.2 Raphanus sativus | reverse complement strand
AAGCAATCATATTATTTAACTCTAAATTTTGATTTTTAAAGTTTCATTACTAAAACATACTAATACCTAAAAAAAAGTTTACCTCACGTTTGAGATTTAAATGTTAAAGAATGTAAAATATTATAAGTTTTGGTTCTTCATAATTTCTGTAGATTAAGTCCTGCATCCATTTTTATATACTTACGCCAGCTAATCCGTCCATCATAACCCATAGGTTATATATCAAAGACAGCGGATTTTAAATACAATTTTCTAGTTAACGAGCTTGAACAGAATTCAAAGCTGACAACTGTAACAGATTCTGAATTTTAATTCACATAAATAAATAATTTATTAGTGAGTGATTAATGATATCGATCAATAGTTTTACATAGTTGGGACTAATTAAGGATCTGATAATAGTTACATACATAAAAAGAAATTTTCAAAAATATATGCTGTACATAATTGTTGAACATGAATGTCACACAATGGATGACAATGAAACTGATAGATGTACAGTCAGTACATAATTTAATTTGCCGTTCTATAAAAAATATAATTTGTTTCTCCAACAAGTTATGGATCGCCTGGTAATGCGCGAATTCTTATCTAAATAATGGATATCCGTAGTCAGGGGGAATTTTCCACAATCATTCTCTTACTCTCTGCATCCACCATCCCATGTCTTCACCATCTATATCTGATTCTGATTCTGATTCTAATTCATTTGACTAATATTGTCGTTACCCAAATATTTATGAAAATGTTCCGTGTCCTTAATATTCCTTTGCATATAAATATCATATTCAAAAATCAAAATATTGAAGGACGGCTCTAGTTTTACATTCATAAACCGGGTTACTATTAGATGTTGAAGTACATAAACCTGGTTGACTTTTGTGGTTTTAGTACATAAACCAGGTTATCGGAGATTATTATCTATTATGCATCGTTTAAAGTTTACTTTTAAACTAAAAATCTTTATCTGGATACCAAGGTCATAAAAAGTTTGCTTTTGGGCTAAAAATCATTTTCGTTGTCGTTGGCAGAAGTTTCAGAAGTTCCAGTGAATACAGTCGAATCTTGATTTTGCTGAGACTTAAGTCGTGCCCTCCTGAGTTCTAGTGTTGTTATGGGAGGGGCTTGAACTGTTAGCCTCGGTCTAAGGACATATATGTGCCTCTTCACTCAACATTTCCCCGGGAAAGAAATAAAGTTACCGGTTGATAGCTAAAAAACGCGTAAAATTTATAATACACGAGTATAGGGTACCATTATTTGGCGAGGATCCGAGTATTTTAGATTGAGTATATTTACCGATCAACTTTTCTTTTCAATAATTTATTATTTATTATTATTTGATGTACTATTTACAATCTCCATTGTTATATCATATTCATATATACATAGGTTGGCCATGTGTCGTATCATGAGTTCATTCAATAAAGGATATGTGTGTTTGGGATTGAGTTTAAGAGTTACTGCGTGGGAAATCAGTATCAATCTCTATCAGCCATGTGAAATCATTTGAGGTCAAAAGAATTGACGAATGGTGAGTGGATTATGATACTCCACTATACGAATCTACGACACAGACACAGTATATAATAGGATAATGTAAATCAACACACATAATCTCCTTCCAATGATATGTTTGTCCCCTTAAATCAAGGGAAGACTAATACGTGGCTTCTACTCTTCCAAAGACAAAAGTAAAACATTCTCCCTCCCTAATAATTACTTAAAGAAATACTTAAATTAGTTTTTTTTTTAACTTGATTTATCGGAGAAGTTAGCGATCAAAATTTGAGAAAAACGCCACTGTAATTTGTATATGGTATGTAATCATCTATATATGAATTAGTGTACTGAAACATATATGAATGTTACATGGGTCGTAGCCGAACAAACAAAGCAACATACAACGTGTTTTAAAACAAGTTTCCAGAGCACAATAACACAGTTAAAAAATCAACTATGATTCCTTGTTTTCATTGAATTTTGAGTAATTGTCACTGCAATATGTATATATATACATATGATATGTATGAACTGGTGTATTGAAATATATGAATATTTTAGGCCATCAGCAATAGTGGTTTTTAGTGTGTTTCTCAAATTAAAAATAAAAAAGAAATGACAAATAGCTGTAATTTTACACTTGCCAGTTGATAATTTTTTTAAACCATTTGTCATTTGTACAATGACTACTATCTTTTAATTATTAAAATAATAGCTTGAGAGACCCACTTGACTACTAATTTATCATTTGTCATTTGGACAATGACTACTAACGTGTGGATGCTCTTATTACAATGTTCGTAGCCGAACAAACAGGTGAAACCTGTTTAAAACAAGGTTCTAGCGCAGGCCGTTATAATACAATGGGAAAACATCAATCTTTTTTTTTATTCTAATTTGGTAATCGTTGTCGATCGACATTGAAGAAGTGGTGTGTCAATGCGAAGCTTCTCACGTTAATGGAAGCCAAGAAATGGTTGACTTTAGGTCATTTTTGGCCGCTTCGTAGTTGGTAAATTGTGTTAGAATATCTTGGATTGAAAATAGGGACTATTCAACACTTGTAAAAATGTTTTTTTCCTTTTAATTGTCAAATTCATTTTTGGATCATGATTAATTGATTATTCACAAGTTAAATTGAGTGAGATATTATTAGCTTCGATCCTTTATGTGTCAATTTAATCTTAGTTTGTTGATCTGCTACAGTTTTTTTTGTTTGTTTGTTTGTTTGTTTGTAATATTACATATTTTTATCGTCTGAGAGAAACGATCTAAGCATGTAATCAAATGTATATCTAGAAGAGAAGTCAACTACATTACACATTGGCATGACGCAGACTATATATAAATAAAGGGTTCCATGGTACAATCGGATCATGCCATGCATATAACCTTCAAATTATATATGGGCCTAGTTGAGTTATTGCTTCCATGTGCTAACTTTGTTAGTGATCAAGGCTACAGACCTTACAACCGTTTTTCTTCAGTTTTCATATTGTGAACTTCAATATGATTGCATGTGAGAAGGTTCTATATATGAGAGAAGTCGTTGCTAATACAAGTAACCATTATTTAGTTTTGATTTTTATTTCATAAAAATAGTCGTATAGCAATCAAACAATGTACGAATTTAAGATCAGGATGAAATTCAAAATCCTCCCGATTAGCTTAACAACTTTACATATATTTTTGCGATCAATTTAATTAGGAGAAACATAAATGTCTAGTTATATGAGGTCGTAGGTCAAATTGAATTGGTATTAGTGTCGTGTTTCAGGACATTCACCAAGTCGAGAATTTCCTCTTCTAAATAATTTAACTGTCAGTTGGACTTGGACGGCATATATTTGCGACGATAAAGATTGTATTTACACGTTATCGTAGTTCACATTCTGTATCCGTGAGAAGCAGACATTATTACTAGACATTTTAAATAAGTGCCTCCATTTGACACGAAATCAAACAAAACTATACTAGTATTTAAAAATTGACTCATTCGTCTACAACAATGAATATATAAAATAAATCCTCGTTGTTAGCGAGAGAATAAACAATTAAACTAGCAAAAAAAAAAATTTAAACCACACATGTGAATTTCATATAAATTTGAGAATAGTTTGTAAATGCTACAAAATGTTAGCTAGCTGGGATTACCTTCATCAAAGTTAATATTACTATACACTACTACTATAAGAACGTACATAAACAAATAAAGAGGGGAGAGCCAGAGAGAGAAAAAGAGCAAGAGCGAAAGAAAGAGAAAAAGATAGGAGATGGGGAATGTAGAGGATTACAAGCCGGTGATTGCCATGTTGGGACTGCAAATGTGTTATGCAGGAGTGACTCTTACCTCAGAAGCTACTTTGGTTAATGGATTAAGTCCTCGGGTTTTTATCCTATATAGGCAAGCCTTTGCAACCATTTTCATCTTCCCATTTATCCTCATCTCAAGGTACTTAAAGTCATATCCCTCTCTCTGAATATATGTAAATGAATTTGTGACTAGTTCTTGCTAATTCCTATATATGTGTGTGTTATTGTAGGGGAAGATCGAAGATATCTAATTTGGATCGAAGAAGCTTTTCTTTAATATTCATGGCCTCGCTTATAGGGTAAGTGTATACGTACACATAAGAGATTGTTTGTGCTTTATTTCTTTAGACCCCTAAGTTGATGAATCTTGGACTATTTTTCCTTGTTGTTGTTGCAGCATTACCCTGTATCAAAATCTGTATTTTGAAGGTATTTACTTAGCTTCATCGTCAATGGGAAGTGCCATGGCCAACATGATCCCTGCATTCACCTTCGTAGTCTCATTTCTCGCCGGGTATATACATAATATTACATTTATGCATCTCTCTTTATACGAAAAATTGCCAAAATTCAGGTGTAACTAATTACCGCTGATCTTTAGATACGAAAAGGTGAATTTTCGAAATATCAGAGGCTTAGCGAAGATATTAGGGACGGTAACATGTGTAGTAGGAGCCGTCTCCATGGCTCTGATTCGTGGACCAAAGATTCTCAACGCGGAATTTTCTTTACCGATAGCGAAATCGTTACTAGGAGATAGTAAGGACCAGAACCTATGGCTGTTTGGTTGTTTATTGGTGTTCGTAAGCGCTCTTTGCTGGTCTTTTTCGCTCATTATTCAGGTAAACTTCATTAAACATGAACGATCATTACTTTTTTTTTTTTGGTAACGTTTCTTGTTTTACAAGAAAGTTAAACTCTGTTTCAACAATACTCTAGGTTCCAATCTCGGCCTATTACCCAGACCACCTCTCATTATCAGCGTGGCTGTGTTTATTCAGCACGATACAATGTGCAATCATCACTTTCTTTCTCGAGAAAGACCCAAACGCTTGGATTCTCCATTCTTACTCCGAGTTAGCGACGTGTCTCTACGCTGTATGCACATAAATGACTCGGTTGAATTTTTGATTTTTTTAAGCAGACATAAACCCTAATTTTTAAAATATGATTGTTAGGGAGTTGTAACGTCAGCGCTTTCTACTACGGTCCAAGCTTGGGTAATATCTCAAAGAGGCCCTTTGTTCTCAGCAATGTTTAGCCCTCTCGCTACTGTCATTGTCACAATCTTGGCTTCTATATTACTTAAAGAAGAGATGTACACCGGAGGGTAAAATTTAAACTTTCCTTGATATAATAGTGTGCTGCAATTCATAAACATTATATTTATTATATCTGTTTTGATTCCTTTTTCTTAGTTTAATCGGAGGATTATTTGTGATCATGGGACTTTACATGGTGCTCTGGGGTAAAGCAAAAGATGTTGATGTCATGATAATTCAAGACCAGATAGACAATAATAAGAACTCAGAAGTGAAGATTCAAATTGAAGAGCCTTCAGACACAGAAAACTGTAACAAAAATCTGGAGAAACCCCTTCTGTCATAAAACAAATCAACAGAAGAATTCCAAACACAACAACAGTTAAAACGAATTCATGATCTCTTGCTTCTTCTGTTTCTTAAATTTTGAAATATATTTGTTGTAATAAACGTAAATTTAGTTATGAATTTCATAGAATATCTAAGTCTAGCTTCAATAATAACAAACTTTAATGTGATCCATCTCGTCCTAGCAATAAGCATTAAATTAACTCGTGAGCACTATCCCAAGACCACCTCTAAGATCTACGTTTAATTTAACCTTGGAAAATATATAATTAAGGTGTAAAATGGTGCCAGCTTAATGTTCAAAAAAAAAAATGGTGCCAGCTGATAGAAACGTTAGAAGATGCCATAATATAATAATGGTGCCAACTTAGAACACCCTGCGTTGAAAAATAGAGACGCAGTTTATTTTGGGTGCTGGTTACTACTCTTCCTCTTACCTCTGTATCACAATAGGGAAATTTTAAGGTTTTTGCACATCCATCAAAGAATTACATATTTTTATTCAATATTTCTAGTTTGTCTAAAAATATCGATAACTACGGTTAATTTAACCAATAAAAATTCATACTGAAAAATACAAATGGTCAAAATATCAAATTATATTCTATTTACATAGAAATTTAAGTATAGTTAGTTCACTAATTAATGATCAACTATATAATAAATTAATATAATAATTGTTCGTTGCAAAAAAATTACTTCTCAAATAATAGTATAGATTAACGTTTTCTAAACATAATCTTATAGTAATCAAGCAATGTATATTTGACTTTAAGATCAGGCTGAAATTCAAAATCCACTATACCAGATTAGATTAATAATGGGATAATTTGCAAAATACCCTATTTAAGATTTGAAATTTGAAAAATGCATTTTCTATTTTTTTTTTGTTGAAAAATACACTTCTTTAATTATAAAATTACTTGTCTATCCAAGATATTTCAGTAATTAATATATTAATTTGAAATTAATATAAAAATTCGTAATTAATAAAAAATATCATTAAAATCATTTTGTTTAAGATAAATATGTGTGTTGAGATAAATATGTTATTTTATCATTTTAATTTTATAATAAAAAAGATAAATATGTGAATGATTTGTTTTGACTTTATCATGAAGTTTATACATATTTCCCTTTATTTTATTTTCTTAACCTATATAAACAAGAAAGGATTAGTTACGTTGTTAAAAAAACAAATTAAGTTTACAAATTTTCATCTTCTTTGGAATTGCTATCTATCTGAACCAAGTAAGTTCTAATATTTTGTTTTCACATATGTGTATATTTTTGATGTTTACGGTTTCCATTGGACCAATTATTTTGATGTTTACCATTCCCATAAGACAATTATTGAGTGTCGTTATGTGTAGTTTAGTTTTGTGTCGTGTATGCATGGGTTAGTTATAGTGATTATAATGCATGTGCTTGTTCTTCTTGTACCTTTGAATATGATGTGTCGTGTATGTGTAGTTACAGTGATTATTATGCATGGATTTGTTCTTGTTTTTTATGTGTGATGAGAATTCTATAAATTTGTTTAAGCTAATGATTTGATTCAATATCTTACAATTTCTTTTATTTATGATGTTTATATAGAGATGGAGTATAAAGTTCAAAAGGAAAGTAACCGAAAAAGAAAGGCAGAATAAAAACATACCAACAGTTTAAATGAGAAAAAAATTATATTATTTATCATGATCAAACTAACTATTAGATCTATGCAACTTATTGAAATCACTTAAATCCAATCTGATTACATGACTAATGATACTTATAAATGAGCATTAAAAAGACTGATGATCCAATCCATGATCAAACTAATTGTTAAATCCAACCTGACAATATGATTAATTCATACTCAAACCTAGACTCCATTAAATCAATCCAGTTTTAAAAACGCTATTGTGAACACAACACACACCGCTCTTTTAGGAAAGTTCATCAGTCAAGCAACAAACCTCTCTTAGATGAGAGATGAGAGGAAGAATCTGTGAAAGGAAAAAAAAATACAGAGATGGAGAAGAACAAGAAGGAAGGAGACGAGAGAGTAGAAGACGCCGTCTTGTTTATTTATTTTTTAAACAGTAAAATGTTTAAAATATATTTTGTAGATTGTGTAACGATTTTATTTTTTTGAAAAAATATATCTAAATTATAGAAATACTAGGAATGGGCAATTATGTAAATTTATATATATAAAAGTATATTTTTCCAAAATCTTAAATAAAGGTGTAATTTTTAAATTATTTTCTTATGGGAGTGTATTTTTCCGAATTTCCCCTTAATAATAACTTTACACATTTTTTTGTTTCAAGTTAATTAGGAGAAACACAAATTGAAAGCTATATTAGGTAATAGGTAAAATTGAATTGATATTATTATATCGTTCTTCAGTTAATTCACCAAATTTAACAAGACGAGGTTGGGAAGAATTATACTTCATTGATCTTCTAAATAATCGAGCGGCGGGCCAGGTATCTGCGACGATAACAATTGTGTTTAAATGTTATCTTAGTTCATATTTTAGATTCGTAGAAGCAGATATTATTCTTAGACAGTACTAAATAAGTGCCTGCATTTTGCACGACTTCAACAATTGATCAAACAAAAAATATAATTAACAAAAAGATAGTGATAACTCATGGACTCATTCGTATACGATGATGAATATATAAAATATGTCGTCGTTTCTAACAAGAGGATAAAGAATGAAACTGACAAAAAACATATTAATTTTCTAAAATATACTACTGTTCACAACATAAACATATAAGAGAGAGAGAGAGAGAGAGAGAGAGAGAGAGAGAGAGAGAGAGAGAGAGAGAGAGAGAGAGAGAGAGAGAGAGAGAGAGAGAGAGAGAGAGATGGGGAATGTAGAAGAGTACAAGCCGGTAATGGCGATGATGGGGTTGCAACTGTGTTACGCAGGAGTGACTCTTTCTGCAAGAGCTACTCTGGTTAATGGAACAAGCCCTCGGGTCTTTATCCTCTACAGGCAAGTCTTTGCAACCATCTTCATCTTCCCATTTCTCTACTTCTCAAGGTAATTAAAGTCATATCCCTCTTTCTCTCTCTATATATATATGGATATTAATTTGTACCTAGTTCTTGCTAATTCGTGTGTGTGTGTGTGTGTGGATTGTAGGAGAAGATCAAAGATATCTTATTTGGATCTAAAGAGCTTTTCTTTAATATTCATGGCCTCGCTTCTAGGGTAAGAGTGTATATGTATATTAGTATATATAAAAGATTTGTTCGTGCTTATTTTAAGACCTCTAAGTTTGATGAATCTTGAACTATTTTTCCTTGTTTTTTGTTGTTGTTGCAGCATTACGATGAATCAAAATCTGTATTGTGAAGGTATTTACTTAGCTTCATCGTCAACGGGAAGTGCCATGTGTAACATCATTCCTGCACTAACCTTCCTAATCTCATATCTCGCCGGGTACATACATAAATAACATTTATACATCTCCTATTATATGGAAAATTGGGGAAATAAGATTCATGTGTAACAAATTACTGCTGCTGCTCTTTAGATACGAGACGGTGAATATCCGAAACATCAGAGGTTTAGCGAAGATATCAGGGACAGTCCTATGTGTAGTAGGAGCAATCTCCATGACTTTGCTTCGTGGACCAAAGATTCTTAACTCGGAATCTACTTTACCGTTAGAAAATTCGTTACTAGGAGATGTTACGGACCAGAACATGTGGCTGATTGGTTGTTTGTGTGTGTTCGCTAGCACTCTTTGCTATTCTTTGTGGCTAACATTTCAGGTAAACTTCATTGAACTGCAAAGACTGTTACTCTTTTGGTGACGTTTCTTGCTTTACAAGAAATCTTTGTTTCAACATACCCTAGGTTCCAGTCTCTGCTTATTACCCAGACCACCTCTCTTTATCAGCGTGGATGTGTTTATTCGGCACGATACAGTGTGCAGTCGTCACTTTCTTCTTTGAGAAAGACCCAAACGCTTGGATTCTCCATTCTTACTCGGAGTTAGCGACTTGTCTCTACGCTGTATGCACATATAACACTTATATTTCATTTCTCTTTTTAGCAGTAGAATAATCAAAATATTAACATAAACCTTAATATTGAAATGCGATTGTTAGGGAGTTGTATCGTCAACCTGTAGGTGTGTGCTCTACCAGTGGTGGATGATATCTTGTTTCGGCAATCTATCTCTCCGATGATATTAACACCTAGAAGGAAAAGCGGGTGCGGTGTATTGGGAGTGAAGGTCATGGGCTCCGGTTTGTCACGGTGAGGCATGTTCCTGATGGGGCCGGTGAGACGCGCACTAGTTCCGGCGTAGGTTCTCCCGGCGGTAGTGATGAAGCGGACAAGTAACACGTGGTGTCGGAGAGACGGTTGAATAGAAGTGACGGCGTATTGACGTGTCGGCTTAGATTCTAGGGTTTATGTCTGATGGGCTTTGGGCTTTGGATGCTCTTTGTGTCATCCTTGTTATTTGGGCTTTGGGTTGTAAGTCGTTGGGCTTTGGAATTGATGTATGGGATTAGTCCCTCCTCTCTTTTATTAATAAAATATTGATGGAAAAAAAAAAAAGGGAGTTGTATCGTCAGCGCTTGCTTTTACGGTCCAAGCATGGGTTATATCTAAGAGAGGCCCTTTGTTCTCAGCAATGTTTAACCCTCTATGTACAGTCATTGTCACAATCTTGGCTTCTCTGATCCTTCAAGAAGAGATGTTCACCGGAAGGTAAAGTAATATTTCTTTCATATAAGATTACTAAATACAATCTGTAAACATCAATCTTTCTATATTTTTTTAGCTTAATCGGAGGAATATTTGTAATCATGGGACTTTACATTGTGCTCTGGGGTAAAGCTGAAGATGTCATGATAAATCAAGAACAGAGAGACAATACGAATAACTCAGATGTGAAAATTCAAATCGAAGATTCTTCAAGCACATTAAACTGTAACGGAGATCTGAAGAATCCACTACTGTCCTAACAGAAATCAACAGAAGAAATCCAAATACAGCAACAATTAAACTAATTCAAGCTTTATTTCTTCTTCAGTTTCTCAAACTCTGATATATGTTTGCTCTAATAAATGTAAACTGATATATGAATACATAGTCCAAGTCTAGCTTCAATAATAACAAACTATCACCCTTTTTCATCAAAAGTTTTGTATCGTTTTTGATCAAATACCCATATACATTAATCACTTTTTATTTCTTATCATTCTTAAAGTATGTATTACTTTTCAGCCAATGACCCACGATATATAATCCATAGTATAAGTATAACACGTTTGATTGAAAAAAAAAACAAAGATTTGTTTGAAACTTTGTGAGTCTTGTTCCTGAAATATATTACTTAAGAAATGCTATAACTTTAACAAACTTTAGAACAAAAATCAAAAACTACTTCCTATCCCCCACAAACAAGGCTCTTCTTTACCAGTACCTTTCAGATACACAAAATGATGAATATGGTTTATTGTACTCGTTAGTGTCGGCAGATAAGATAACGTGACATGAGTACTTCACAGCTGGACCATCAGTACGATTACGACTGAAAAATTAAATTCCCACATCGAATCCAACGGTTACCGTACAGCTCAGGTCTTCTTTCACCTTTATACACAAGTCTCGTGGACCCAACACACCACTAAAAGCCCACTTTCTCTGCTGTCTCATAGCCTCCCCAGCTGTCCGATATTCCAATTTTATTTTATTTTAAATATTTTTCCCACGAATATCAAACGATTTTATACGACCGTAAATCCCGTAATCAACACCTTTTTGGCAGGAAATATTTGCTAAGAAGTAAGATCAAATATAATTAAGAAAATAGATTTGATTCGGTGTCCTTTTTTTCTTTGCTTGTCTTAAGAGCAAAGAATATTTAGATTTTCTTCTATTATCCTAGTAATAAACATCTCTCCCCCAAAACGAAAATAAACAACAATAACCGAGTGTAAAAATAATATAAAATAAAATTTCACCGTTATTGCTCAAGCTTGGCTTTAGTATTGTACCCGTAATAAGAAAGATACCATCTAACGAACTTCTTCAAACCGGTTTCCAAATCGGTTGTCGGTTTATACCCGAACTCTCTCCGGGCGGAGCTGATATTAGCGTGCGTGAACGGAACGTCGCCGTTTCCAGGCATCTCCACGAAGTTCCTCTTCGCCTTCACCTTGAGATGCTTCTCCAATATATCCACCAAGATGGGAACCGTAACCG
Source organism: Raphanus sativus (assembly GCF_000801105.2). Taxonomy (NCBI): domain Eukaryota; kingdom Viridiplantae; phylum Streptophyta; class Magnoliopsida; order Brassicales; family Brassicaceae; genus Raphanus; species Raphanus sativus. The sequence continues at coordinate 36,198 of NW_026615598.1, read as the reverse complement.
GAGACGTGTTCCCCAGGTTAAAGATCCGGTACGGTGCGGCTCCACGTTTTTTCCCACCCGACCCGGTGCTTTTACCCGAGGAGTCAAGAGATCCTAAACAGCCTTTGACTATGTCGTCGATGAAAGTAAAATCCCGGGCCAAATCGACCCGGTTTTTACCCCGGTATATCGTGATCGGTTTACCTTGGAGAATATTCCGCGTGAATGAGAAGTAAGCCATGTCCGGTCTACCCCAGGGGCCGTAAACCGTGAAGAATCTTAAACCGGTAATGGCAAGACCGTAAATATGATTATAAGTGTGGGTGATTTCCTCACCGGCTTTCTTGGTCGCCGCGTAAAGACTCGCGGGCTGATCTGTTCTGTCCGATTCCGAGAAAGGAGCCTTCTCGTTGAGACCGTAAACGGAACTAGACGAAGCCCACACGATCGCCGGCTGAGGGTTAGCCGCCTTGCAAGTCTCGAGGAGGTTGACCAGCCCCGCGATGTTGCTGTGAACATACGACTGAGGATTCTCCAGCGCGTATCGAACCCCGGCCTGAGCCGCGAGGTGCATCACGTGAGTGAAGGCGACCACGTCGAAGAGCTTGGAGAGGAGCTTGGCGTCGTTGAGGTCTCCCTCCACGACGAAGATCCCACGGGAGGAGAGGAGGGACATCCTCGCGCGTTTCAGGGAAGGGTCGTAGTAGTTGTTGAAGTTGTCGAGGCCCACGACGCCGTCGCCGCGTTTCCTCAGGGCGAGGGACACGTGGCTGCCGACGAAACCGGTGGCGCCGGTGACGAGGACGGAGATGCCGCCGGAGCGGTGGATCTGAGCGGAGGTTCGCACCTGTTTCTCCCACTGGATGCCGCCCCAGGAGGCGGTGAGGTAGCGGCTGCCGGAGTCGACGAAGCTCTGGAAACTCAGGTAGGAGGCGGTGAGGGCGATGAGGAAGAGAGCCCAGAGGAACATGGTGCTTGTTGATGCGAAGCAGCGGTTTAGCTGTCGGTTTGACCGGTCGATCTTGAACTTACCCGGGGTTGATGGAAACAGCTCATCTTCTATGGAAGGCATGATTGAAACTCTTTACAAGATTTTTTTTAGTTTTCTTCCTAAATATTATCCAGAAAATTTTATAGAAATGAAAATAAAAATGGTGAATTTAGGAGAAAGAAGACAGATGCAGATTTTTGGTTTTGGTTATTTTCCAAAAAGCATCTGCTAAGGAGAAGAGGGAGACGCGGAGAAGTATATATATACAGAAGGCGAAGGGGACAAGGAGACGCGTTAATTCTGAGTTTGACAGATTGGCTTTTGTCTTAACTCCTAATTATTTGTTTACAGGTAAAAGAAAAAAAAACTAAATCCATAATAGTTTTATTTACAACATCTAAATTTTAAATATACCATTAGTTAACTTAATTTACAACATCCAAATTTAAGATTTACAATCAGGCTATTTAATTTACAATACCTTCCTTTTTTTTTATCAAAATTTACAACACCTTCCAACACTTCATTTTATTATAAAAACCTTTGCAAATTTGGACAGTAACTCATCAGTTTCACTCATTCAACAATTACACATGTTATCTAATCCCAATCAACATTATTTAAAGATATTGAAAACAAGAACGTGCGACCGACTTACAACTAATGTTGTCTAAACTTCAAAAAGATCAAATGCTTAGGTCAACATGTGTGGTTTGTTTTTGGATTATCTGATACATCACTCCGGTTCGCAAGGCGTGGTATGTGCATGAAAGTATATATTATCTTTAATCCAAATTCGCATATCAGCAAAAAAAAACTTTATCAGTCACCTAATAGTTACAATTGAATAAACATATCAAAATCGTATGTCTAGAGTCAACGATCTCACCCTAAACGAGATCAAACGAAGTAGGATGAATCAACTTGACACCATCCTGTTGATTTTCCAAGCAGTCATCTATCACATCTAGAGAGAGCGTAACTCTAGACGACATCAGGGCAAATGGATGACTACAGATCAATTGCATAAAGTTATAGACACAGCGATGAAGAACAAAATTGTCTCAATGAATTATGGGCCGCAGCACAAGCACGCGGGATTACTGCAACGCTGGTTTCAGTTCACAAGCTAAACTAGTTTTTGGATTCTTACTCTATTTCTTTTTTCTTTCTTTCCTTCTTTCCATAGTATAATCCTCATTTCTTGATTCTTTTGTAAATGTATTCTTTTCTACTTATCAATAAATTTGAAATTTCATAAAAAATATATTCCCTCTGTTTTTTAAAGATACATATTCTAGACTTTTCACATATATTAAGAAATCACATTAAAAATGCATTGATTTTTGTGAATAACAATTTTCCATAATATTTAACCAATAAAAATCCAATAAACACAATTAATTTTTTTGAAGTTAACAGATTTTCATTAAATAATACATTGAAAAAGAAAAAAATGTATCTTTTTAAAACAATTTTTTTTCCTAGAACATGGATCTTTAAAAAACAGAGGGAGTATATTGTAATATGTGAATAGTGGGTGTATTGAGAGCAGTGTGCCTCCAAATTTCGGATAACCAAAGAACAGAATAAAAAGTTAGTTTGTTATATATATGTAATTACAATTAGCATAGCAAAGTAATTTAGTACTACTAATTAGTGCTCTTTATATGATTTTGTCGACTAGTCATGGCCCGCATTGAGTCAAATTTCAGCAGAAAGACGTTCGAGTGCATTTATCAAAATTTATAATTTAGAAAGAAAAAATTGTCATTTTACTTTAATAATTTTTGTTTGTTTTGCTTCTAAATAATTTGGGTGAGGAAATAGTTGTACTTTTCCGAACAGGATAATGCAGAGAGAGGACGTGCGGACCAGACCATTGGCTGTTTTGGGAAAGCGATGACAGAATGACATAGTAGAAAACTGCGTGCCCTCTCTAACATTACCGCTTCCCCAAGTCACGGTTTCACCATAAAAGAGAAGGCACGGGCCACCCTCTTACCGGATGATTCGGGAGAGACACTGTTTCGAGACCCTGGAAATACCGGTGATATCCGGTGAATTTGGACGGTGCTTTGGTCGTGTATATTTTTAACTATTTATTTTGGGTATATTCTTTCTTTACTTCCATGTTCCTTCATTTTTTAAAGAATTATTTTACTTTCAAAAAATATAAAACATTATTTATCCAATCTCGAAGACAGAATCATACAGTATATCTTGCAATAGAAAATGTTAATATTCGGTCATGATATTATGTTTTACGGATTTTATTAAATTTGGACGGTGTGCTCATATTTGGTACATTACTTCTTTTTTAATTTTGAACAACAGTATATTACTTTTTTATTATTTGGTATATTACTTCTTTATCTGATGTTTCGAATATCTATTAAAATGATTATTTACTTCAGATGCATAAACCAAATTGAGCTATCTCGGAAGACAGGTTCATACTCTTTTGGTAACAAAAAAAAGACACGTTAAAAATGCGTGAATTAGTTGATAGTTTTATCATTTATGGGTTACGTTATTATGTATTTTATGTTTGATATCTTTACATGAAATGTCGTCGCTGCCTAGTTCATTGTTTTAGTTGGGAAGATTCTTTGTTTCCAGACTATTGTAATTGAGCAACAAAAGATTTGCGAGATCCCGCTTGAATTAGAAATTGAATAATGGAGTAAGCGATTATAAATTTATAATGGACCAAGTTTCTAGTAACTAAATACATAGCACTAGTTAACCATTGTTGGAGTCTTTGTCTTTACACTAACATGCTTAAATCGTCTGCATTGCTTCATTTATCTTACGTAAATTTGAATCTATAATAACAATAATTATCAAAAACTGGATCCTTCACTTTTATCATTGGGTTAGGTTTTGCGGAAAAGATGTACCCGGATACGCCAAAGTTACACCAGGTTTATTAGGAATTTGTGTCAATTATTTAGATAATATAGTCATTTAGAAAAATAAAACAAAATTTTAAATACTAATGCATAATAACTATCAAAAGTTTGATGATTATATTCGATTTGATTCATCTAAATCGAACAGACTTTATTTACTTGAATTGGGCACTACAAAACAAGCCAACTTTGTTTAGTAAACGTATCTACAAACACAATTATGAAAAAATAAAGCTCACATTGTTATATACTATCATTAGGTGCACCAACCTGATTAAATATTATAACAAAAAAAATTGAAACTCTGTTCTAAGGGATGGAACACTATTTTTATTTTATTTTATTAACATTTAACGTAAAAGATAAATAACATTTAGATGAGAAAGCCTTTTAAAAAGAAAAAAAAAACAAGATAATAACATTTAGTTATAGAGTTCAATACTCTATAATATTAAAATAATAATTGGATATCAAATATTTGTTAACAGATGACACTGAATCCAAGTATGCAGATCAAAAGTAAAGAACTTAAACTTCAGATTTCTAATATTTATTCGATACGCATAGGTCACGTCTAAAGATAGATCTTTGCTCAGGACGCCACATGAGTACATGACCGCATGTCACTAGAAGTAATATAGATATTCTCCAGTTAATCTTTTGTTGCTTTTTGTTTGTTTCAGTTTTCATGTTATAATATTAAAGGAAAATAAATTCCAGTTATTTTTGTTTTATTCAGTGTTGATTGTATAAACTCAAGTTTGTTAAGGTGTATTATGTCTAGTATATAAGGAATCTGTGAAATATAGCACAAAACTCATTTTACAAAAAATAAATACGCCATATTTTATAAAGTAACATTTCTTCTTTTCTTCAAGCGAAGGCTACTAACTACTATAACTTGTGATCATATGGTTTGATTTATTAAAATACTTCGAAAATTTTCCTGGAGAAAGAAGATTGCAATTTACGGCTGTACATGCTATGATCCAAATCTAATTAAAAGACTATATATAGGATAGTTTATACTTGTAGGGAAAATAGACACACTCAAAGTTTCAAACAAAGCATAATTTATGACGACGATTTATTCATCCAACTTAGTACACACGATATTAATTACGGCAAACCAACATCATAAAACATACTTTTTGTTTCACATATATCGTGCTTTATAATTTAGTTACCAGATCCTGATCCAGCTCTAGATCCAGCAAATGAACCAGCAGATGAACCGGCTCCGGAACCACCCGAACCACGAGAACTCGAACTTGATGACGAACTAGAGCTAGAGCTAGATGATGATCTGGAACCTGAACCTGAACCTGCACCAGCACCAGAGCCTGACCCGCCGCCAAGACCAATCCCCAATCCAACGCCTAGACCAACCCCAATACCACCTAGGTCAAGCCCCAGGTCTTTTCTTGCCACTCGGCTCTCAGTTAACATAACTAAACTTGAAAGTACTAATAAACCAAGAAGAACTAGACCTTGGACCCTGGCCATTTTGGAGTTCTTCGTGTGTAAAAAGACCTTTAAAAAGAAACTAGTGTGTAAAAACTTGCCAATCAGTGTGTTTTGAGTTTGTAGTGTCACTTAATTAGATAGAAGAGGCAATAACATGTTTGGGTATTTATAGAAGCTTTGGGATAGAGTGAGCCATTGCGTGTTTATCACCAAATTAGTTCTACCACTTTGTCATTTTAAAATTATAGATACATTTAAAGAAGAATGAATACCAATTAAACACATGTGTAGCTAGTTAAATATATTTTTGATCGGCAATATATGTAAAATGATGAAATAATGATGACTTATAAATTACATAAGTGAAATCGTAGCTTAACCCATCAGTTCGCGAGGTTTTTCAACGGTGAGGTAAAAGAAGTTAAAAGGAAAAGTTGCGGTTTTCACTAGAAATCTCTCTACGTCAATATATTTCATGTTTTCAACCACAAGCAGGTCCTATATATTATGAATTTATCATCATCCTATATATTAGCTCACCTTACTTTAGTTCTAACAAAAGAAATTATTAAGATAATAGAATTGGTTAGTGCACATTTAAGGTACGAATGCAGGTGATGTGTGCATTATCTTTTTTACTGCTGCCAATCCACCAGAGTCGACGGACCACTAAGTTGAGTGGAAGAGTAGTGGTGGACCTGGTGGTTTATACACGCAGAAACTAGTCACTCATATATATTATTAGTCACTAATCTATAGTCCCCACCACTACGAAGTATTAGTCAACCTATTACACGTGCTTAAATTGAACAGAAAGATCGTTCACATTGGTTATGTTTTTTTTACCATGAATGACGACCAATAATGTTCACCTCTCAAATAGAATTCAAAATTTATTTTCATTTTTTCTTAATCCGACTATCAACTTACAAAAGCATTTTTTGAGACCAATACTTATTTGATCAGTTTGTAGAATTATATTTTTATGAAACAAGGAAAATTGTTAAAGTGACATTTAGTATGAAAGTAGTATATTTTAAAACTTTTTTATGACGCCGGAGGATTAAATTTTTGGATCTAAGTTATATTCTAAATGTAAGTTTTTTTTATTACAAAATATAATTTCAGTCAATACACACACAACGAAGAAAAAAAACACATTATCTTAGTCGTAAATACATAAACACTTTTAAATCTTAGGGTTGATCGAGTTTTAATTAAGCCAATATATAAGCGTTAATCTTCTTCTTATTATTATTATTTTATTGTTTCACATATCTAAATTATGTATGATGCGGTTGTTTATTATAGTTGAGATACACATGACAAATTATTTTGTGAATGTTGGATAAGCAAACCTGTCTGTTGTTGGCACTGACACATATGTTATCTAAGATACTGAATGTAAAACGTGACAAAAAATCGCTCAAATTACAAAAAGGTAATAAATTATAGATACATATATATTAGTTATCAATGTTCAATGATATAGAGTCGTTCTAAAAATAAGTGCAAACTCTCTTTCATGGTGTTTGCTACTTGTTTTGCTATGTGTTATAAATTTGATTGGATTTTGTTTGTTAAGGGTTATTTGATGATTGATATAAGCGAAAACTGACAAGCCAAAATGAAAAGAAAGAACAAACGTTACGTGCCGGAAAATAAAACACACGACAATGCATTTATTTATCAACTATCATAACTGGAAAATTACAACATACTTATAGACTTATAGTACAAGAGTAAAGCAACAACAACAACAAGAATCCATTTCGAGTATGGAAGAGTACATAATTAACCAAACACGACATGAGCTTTTTCTATCTCCTTTATTCACCCACTTTAGAAAATTAAATTTCTAGCTTTTTTCTTTTATTTCATACTAATAATATACTAATAATATTTACGTAAAAGTAAAACACATAGCAGCAATTAGATATTGCATGCATGCATTCAGTCGCCGCCGCCACCGTAACCTCCTCCATATCCACCGCCTTCACCGTACCCTCCTCCATTACCGGATCCACCTCCTCCACCGCGACCACCTCCTCCGCCATGACCCCCTCCACCACCACCACCACCTCCTCTTCCACGGCCTGACCCGGAACTTCTACCAGAACCAGACCCTGCACGTGACCCCGCGTATGATCCAGCTTCTGATCCCGCTTCACCTCCACCACCCCCAGAGCTAGAAGAAGAGCTGCTGGAGCTAGAAGAGGAAGAAGAGCTTGACCCTCCTCCTCCTCCGGATCCTGACCCGGCACCAGCTCCGGATCCGGATCCACCTCCACCGAGACCTATGCCGATGCCAGTACCGATCCCTACCCCTATCCCGCCAAGGTCCAAACCCAAGTCTTTTCTTGCAATCCGGCTCTCGGAGACTAGGCACGACATAGCCAGTATCAAGGTGATTAGAACCAGTGACGATGACTTAGTCACAGCCATAGTTTTGTATATTGTTTCGTTTTTGGTACGTATGTTTTTTTTTCTTTTCAATGTAGAGTATCTTGGTAGTGCTCTTGATGAATATGATGCAAAGATGTTAAATGTATTTATAGGCACTCTAGAGCTTATCAATATGGTAGTGAAAATCATACAAGTCAAAGTTGTGTACACACCAATGACTAAAACATAATAATAGTAACCTTGATCAGGACGTTATCTCGAAAACAACCACAACTTGATAATAAGTATAACACAAAACATCAATTTCAAAAATATTTGTTAAAATTGGAGGTATGACCGACCTATGAGAGGTCCACTTACGGGGAGATTGATAGTGGAGCAGGCACTGAAGGGTGTTCGTTGCTACGTTGTACATTTTAACATCCACATATTTATTTTCGTGCAAAACAATCATTACACGTTTATCATCTTTTTCTTCCTCAACCCCCATCTTGATCTTTTATTCTTTTATGGATTAAAATTATGTGGAATTAGCGTCAAAGGGAAACCATATATTAGTCTTTTAGTGATAGATATTGGTTCAACGGAGATGAGCAGTGCAGTTTCTATTTGCGTTCCCAGGGTTCATCGCCATACAGACTCGGACACTCTCCCCAATCTCTCTTAAACCCTATTATGTAGAAACTTTTGCAAAACATATTCCAGAAAAAAAAACATATTCCAGAAAAGCTGAGGCTTCAAGAAGTAAGCAACAATCCATCAAATATTCTGGCTCAATGGAACGGACTAGTGCATGGACTTGACCCAAAAAAAATTGGGCTGGACAATGCTAAAAACAAAAATTAGGCCGTCAGATTGGTCGGTGATACTTTCTCCTTTCTCAATATAAAACTTGTATTGGTTGATCACCAAAACACATGGTTGATTTATCATTAATCATGACCTTAAACAATTTGGTGCACAAGAATCTTATGAGAGTGCATATTCCTCAAAGCAATGGGCCTTTTTGCTTAAAGCAATGTGTTACCATATTATGGAAAACGATAACTGTCTATCGGTGGGATTCTTTTGGCACCGAACTAGAAATGTTGCATGTTTCATATTTTAGTCCACATCCTACCCCACCACTCACTCCAAACTATTTTTCAAGATAAACCAACTGTCTATCGGTGGGCTTGTTTTGGTACCGAACTAAAAATGTTGCATGTTTCATCTTTTAGTCCACATCCTATCCCACAACTCACTCCAAACTATTTTTTTTCAAGATTATTGGTGTTACAATTCACCAAGCCAAAAGAGAAAGGATCATGTGATAAGATTAAGAGTAATAGATGGCCTCTCAGAACTCTTAATCATCTAATTTTACCAGTGTTTACGCGAGAGTCTTCCAGCTTTATATAACAACTAATAATATACACAAATCATTTATCAGTAGTCTCGGGTTTACACTTGTTGGCCAATGTTTGAAATAAACAATGTTTCATAAGATCACTTTCCTTATGATATACTATAGTTAAACTACTACAGTTTAATTATCCTGATTCTACCATTTTTATTCTTATATAAGAGGTGATCGAATTAGGTGAACGGAAAATGCGACACAAGTCAACTTTCTGAACTCAAAAGAGAAGGAATCTAAACACTTTCGTGTGGTCTTTATCAAGACATGATCCTGATCTATGAACACGTGGCTCTTAGTTATTTCAATACATTAATTTGTCTAGTTACCAAGTTTTGAGTTTTTCACGAAGAAACCTCTTTGTGGTGTTCAACTATGTAGAAGAAGTACAAATATTTGAGATTTGCCACGTGTAGTGCCTAGGCGACTTTCACCACATCCCTTTTTACTTTCTCACCACGTTGGCACGCATTTTGGCCCCACGATTTTACATTCTTCAGTATTAGCCACATATTTTTCTTGCGATTTTGCCACGTGTAGTGCCTTAACGACTTTCACCACAGCCCTCTTCCATATCAAAATTTTTGTAAAACAACTAACAAAACAGACTGTTACAAAAAAACTAAGAAAAACAGAAGTTAACCCAGAAAAAAAAACATTTTTGCGGGTGATACGTATTGAACTGTGTTTTATTATTAGGACATTTCCAACTCAACTCTATTTTTTACTCTAAAATAGAATAAAAATGAATATAAAGTAATAAATATTCTAATCGAGCTTCATATCTCACTCCATTTTGAAGTTTACTCCATAAATGGAGTAATCTATTTTTTTTTTGTTCATAACTCTACTATAGAGTAAAAAATAGAATAGGGTTTGAACACTTTTACTCCATTTTAGAAGAAAAAATGGAATTTTACATTGGAAATGCTCTTAGTCGTAATCGCCAAAAACAAACATCGTGTCCATTTCAAATGGCTGAATCACTGAATAGATATTCGCAGCTCAGTGGCAAGTTGTAACCGAAAAGCTGAGGCAATACATACCTATATGTATTTCTTTAGTATTTTGAAGGTAATATATACTTTTTTTTGTCAATTAAGGTAGTATATACTTGCTTACCAAAAATAACAAACAAAATAGTATTCATAAGTTTTACCAAAAACAAATTGTATTTATAAGGGTATATAAACCATCTTGGCGGCCTCTTTAAAATAATTTATCATCAGCATAAGTTTTAAAAAACTTTTTTTTTCTGGTAAAATTTTTAAAACATATTTGATTCTTCAACCAGTTGACTTCATTCATTACTTCAACCATACTAATCATGCAACCACATTTTTATAGAATTTAATGCACATGAGCATCATAATCACCCCTATTGAATTGACGCTACACAATTGTATGGGGAATAAGAGTTAGGAAGTCAGGATACATGCTAGCTATGATTAACATTTAACCTAATTTTATAACTGATGCAATCACGTTGAAACATGTATACATTAATATATCTCCACCATATTGAAGACAACTCTTTCTGATTCAGTCACAACAATTCGATTGTATAGATATATATGGCATTGTTCGTTATTTACAGAAAGTTATAGGATAAACATAAAGTTGTAGTATAAACAAAAATTACATCAACTCGTAAAAACCAAACTGTTAATGGATTATACAAATACTTTAGAGATGTTGGTAGGTTGTAGCTTGCGATGAAACTTCCCCACGTAATTTCTCTACTCGCCACAATCTCTACCTACTAACAGCTAACTACTTTACTCCCAGCGCCCTTTCGCTGTTTTATGTTTATTAATGCTCTCGTATTTGATTTTTCTACAATCTTTAAGTTTCGACTATATTATAGGAGTAGTTTGTTAATACAAGCCACCTTTGTGTGAGTTTTGCTTATGTAATTACCGACCCATAAGTTTGTTCAATTCTGGCATTCCGAAACCTAATCCTTCTAATTCAGTATTCCAACATTCATCTATATTGAATTTATATATATATATATATATATATACTGATATATGCAGTAATATTAGGAGATTTCAGCAGTTTTATTAAAACTATCAGTCTAGTGTACTATGAACTAATTTATTAATATGACTATTTATCATCACCATTCTTTAAAAGCAAATATACAATTTTTCAGTTTTAAAAAAGGGAATATGACGCATCACATTTTGATTATTGATTTCTACTTTTCAAACACATAATTTATATAAAAAAATAGTATCAAGTCCAAATTAACGAAATGATATAAACTAGCTTGGTTATATACGACATCTATGTGTTTTAGTGTACAGTTTGACAAATACGAACTGTGAATAATATAGGTACATTTTTGTAAAAAAGGTCGATGGTCTTCTTACAAAAACACATAGCAATTAAAGCATGTTTATTTACTTAGTATTCTTATCTTTATCTTATAAGTAATTAACGCGAGATTCAAAATCTCGTGCTAAAAAGTGTGGAGGTTCGAATCCTCTTCAAGGTATAATATCGAAATAGAATAAGTTCGGCAGCCGATCGCGAAATCTTGGTTTTTCAATTATTTCATTTCCATTAACTCTAATCAATTCTTAAAAAATAGTGTGTATATGTACACTTTGTTAACTAATGTCCGATTACTAAAACTATTAATAATCACAATCATTAAAACATAAATTAATCTCATAATTTATTATTATTTACCAAATTAATTCTTATACGATTTATAATTTTATTTGTGTTTTTTGTCAGACGTGACGCATGTCAGAAATGCATTTAAAGAAATTGTGTACCTGGATTTCTTTAATTGCATTTGTATATATTTGTACTATTCGATAAGAAAAGCTTATGGTATTCAATATTATTAGCTGGAACTAATTTTCAAGTATTTGTGAAAGAAGACACGTTGCCAAAAATTATCAACGCGTACACAAAACCCATTAGGGGCTTGCCTTGTGGATATTGGATAACCAAAATATTAATTAAGATGGTTACAGGGTTTTAAACTATTAACTAGATTTTGATCCGCGCTTTGGAAGCGCGGAATATTTTACGATGAAAAAATTCACTAATAACTTAACAAATATTTTGGTAATTTTTAAAGAGTATGTATTTAAAATATTTTTTGCATTTAAATCAGTGTTTTTAAATTCAACCCGATTGTGATTATACCGGTTAATCCGGAGATCTGACAATTCAATTTAGGTTTTTAAAATATTCATATTAAAAAAAAATCACTAAAACCCGAGATTAACCGATTGAACTGATGGATACCGATATGTAATCTAATTGGATTTAAATTGTAATAGTTTCATAATTTGTAATCATATAATCCAAATTTTAAAGTTCAATATTTTGCAATTTATGAAATTATAACGTTTCTACAAAATTTTAAAAAGAAAATGATATATATAAAATAACTAAGATTAATTATTGTATTGTTTGGAAACATAGATAGTAGTATAAAAATATATTGTTTGGAAACATTGATAGTAGTATAAAGAAATAAGTATATTGTTTGGAAACATGGATAGTAGTATAAAGAAAGGAACATTAGTGATTTAATGTAGGTTTAACTATAAAGTATAAAGATGTATTTAATTTAAAAACTTACAAAATAAATGTTAGGTCCAACCGAATGTTTCTGTTTTAATAAGATAGATTAAGAAATACTTTAGTACTATTATAAGAGAGGAGACAATAAATAAAAGATGAGTAGCTGGGAACGTGCAACAGAAAATAGTTCACCCAACTTTCTCCTATTAATATGCTGCTATCTTCTCTTCTCTTCCTACTTCTAACCTTCTCTTCTTCCACACACATAAATACACACACGCTTCAGATAATATAGAAGAAGAACAAGAACAAGAAAATAATGGATCAAGAAAAGTCTCCCTCTTGCTGCTGCGTTCTTGATGCTTCTACTTATGTAGGTTTCTGGATTCTCAAGAAGTTGCTTAGCAGAGGATACTCTGTTCACGCAGCTATTCGTAGAAACGGTATGTTTTCTCTTCTTGGCATAACCAAAGAGAATCTTTTGTTGATTGTTTGATTTGATTGTTTTTGTGTTTGGTAATTAGGGGAGAGTGAAATTGAAGAGACAATCAGAGAGATGGAAGCAACGGAGGAGAGATTAGTGGTGTACGATGTTGATGTGTTGGACTATCAAAGCATACTTGTCTCTATCAAGACATGTAACGCTGTCTTCTGCTGCTTAGATAGCCCTGAAGGATACGATGTGAGTGACTTCATCAGTCACCATCTATATATGTATTTGTGTAGATTATTAGTTTTGTTTGAGATTTAGTGTGAATATTATTACAGGAGAAGGAGGTTGATTTGGAGGTGAGAGGAGCTATCAATGTGGTGGAGGCATGTGGAAGAACAGAGAGCATAGAGAAGATTGTCTTCTCTTCTTCTTTAACAGCTTCTATTTGGAGAGACAACATTGGAACTCAGAAGGATGTTGATGAGAAGTGTTGGAGTGATCAAGACTTCTGTCGCAGCAAGAAGGTTTGTTATTATTCTTCACTCTCTTTTGTTAATACGATTTTTAGGCATTAATCGCTATTTGTTTATGTGAAAATCTTGGTGTATAAACTGGACCACAATTCAAAGTTTATTTGCCGGATTAGAATAGCTAAAATATTTTCCCTGACATTTCATTTAATGTAGCTCACATTATTTCAGTATTTTTTATTTGTCAGTTTTATATGTTTGAATTTTGAAATACTATGTACATAATTAGTATATTTGCAGATAACTTGGATATGTTAAAGTATTAATTTAATTTATAATTTTGGATAGAAAAAAGGATAGGTATCTTCTTAATAGTCAAAGTTGGGGTTTCATCAAATGTATTGTCACATTATCTCGAATCATTTGTGCGACATAGAAAATTCGTAAGGTTGCAGATTAATTGAATATATTCAATTCTATGACTCATAATTCATAAATGCAATGTACAATGATTCCTGTATAGTTGCCTTTGGAAAAATAAAAGGGCATAATTTGTGTTTATTGATTAATTAGATACAGTTGATCTAGTAGTCTTTTATGACTATCATCACTGTATTAAAGGGTGACATGTTATATACTAGTATGTATATGTGCGTACATGTTATCATTATGAATCGTCATAAATGAACTTATCTAACTTGTGCGACAAATTATTCGGGGACAATATTAACGTGCTATAGCTGTATGACATCGAATCGGACAGTCAACAAAAAAGTTGAAATTAATGGGCATACCTTTTTTCCTTTCTTGTTGTTACTTTAAGGGGTTTACTCTCTTTTTATTTGGTTACTATTAGTAGTAGTTTACCTTCTTTTTCTCATACGCACAAGCTCAAACTCACGTGCATACATCTTGTATGTTGGATGCAGCTGTGGCACGCATTGGCAAAGATGTTGTCCGAGAAAGCAGCTTGGGCACTAGCCATGGACCGTAGGCTCAACATGGTTTCTATCAATCCTGGTCTTATCGTCGGACCGTCGGTTGCACAACATAACCCTAGGCCCACCATGTCCTACCTCAAAGGTACATACTACATAATCATATAGATACACTCAATATACTTCTAGATGTTTATTAATGTACATTTATAACTCGGTCAAACTATTTAGAATTAAACAACCGAAATATATAGAGATTGTCTCCAACTTGTAAGAAAAAGTGCTCCACAAGGACCACAACTAGTATACATACATTTAAAGAATATCAGCCAATGCCTTTAAAATCAGAACTCCGTGCGGGCACCACTTTGTTATTGCATTACAACTAGTATACATACATTTAAAGAATATACGACAATATTGTTTTATATGTTCTCTTTACTAAAAATACCAAAACATTACTAAAACTCAAAAGAATACCACAGGTTGATTTAGAAAGCATGCAGGAAGGTCACTGTTGTTGAGAAGCGTAAAAATGTTTTGAGAAAGAGGTCCTAAATGAGATATATATTGTTTTCGGTTGAAATTGTGATTTCCATAAGGAAAATCTCTCCCTATATTTTTGTTTCAAACTTTTCTATTACACAACTTGCACGTCTAAATAAATTATATGGACTCGGTGTTTGAATTTGATGGTTTGGTGTTGGTAACAGGAGCTGCACAAATGTATGAGAATGGAGTGTTGGCATATGTAGATGCGAAATTCTTAGCGGATGTTCATATTAGAGCATTCGAGGATGTTTCAGCATGTGGTCGATATTTCTGCTTCAACCAAATCGTCAACACAGAAGAAGAAGCTCTCAAGCTTGTCCAGAGTTTGTCTCCTTTGATACCTATGCCACCGAGGTATATTCTATTCTATAAACTTTGCTGTTTTCATGCGAAGATCTTAATCCAATCGATGCAACCTAGTCTAATACTTTATGTGTATAAATTGTCATGTAGGTATGAGAGTGTAATGCAAGGAAGCGAAGTTTACGAAGAAAGATTGAGGAACAATAAATTGAGCAAGCTGGTGGAAGCTGGCTCTGGTTGTTAAACAAATATTAAAATTATTAAAATTGAAAATGAGGAGCTTATACAAGAAAGGGTTATAGTTTGTTTATTAAGCTTCTCTCAATTCATACTTCATGGTAGCATGTGTTCTCGTGAACTATTTATTTATAAAATATCATATTGTCATGTGATATATATATTAGTATACGAGTGATGGGTAGAGGTTTTATATATTTTCCGGGAGCACACAATGTCAATGCTTTCTACAATTTTTTTATTTATTTTACAGCAACGTTCCCTACAAATGTGCAATACTAATAGAACTAGGATTAGATTGGTTGTTTTGTGCGAAAAAATGTTTGTTTCAAAACACTGATTAAAACACATCGAAGACTAAAAATCTGAAAAAGACTAAAATGCAAATGACAAGATAATTCCACAAACCGTTAAAATTTTATCAAACGTTTTCTAATGTACAAGTGTACAACCATATCGTCGAACCCTGATTTTACTATTTACTACATAAACAACCACAATTCTGTGACATAATCATCATTTGTTATGAAAGAAAAAAGGTATCAAAAATTACAAAATGGTGAAACTTTTTCTAAAAAACTTCGAGGTCTTTCACATAAAGAAAAAAGGTGAAATGAAATCATAGATTAGGTTCTTGGCATTATTAGGTAGGCGTAAAAAACGTTTTATTAGGCGTGACACTGATATAAATCATAGTATTTTCTTGTTTATTCATGTTTTCTTTTTATCAAATTTATATAGTTCCCCTAAAAATAGAATTGTAGAAATATACTTCTTCTTTTGGTCAAAAAATAGAAAGACACTATAAAATACTAATTGGGCCAAGATTGTCTAACACAGACCCAATAAAAGCCTTAAACCAAGTGAAATAAAACGACGCCGTTGGAACATCCCTGAACCTTACGTCTTCCGTGCTCTCGATTCTGCTCGACGATCAGCAAAAGTTGAAACCTTTCTACCTCTCTCGAATAACCCTACATTGAAAAGATGGTGTTGATCGCGAACGAGGAAGAGATCCTCACTAAATACGAACAAAACCTACCGTCTTCATCCTCGCCGCAAGCAGCCGCGACGGAGACGAAACAAGCCGACGCCGGAGATGATGATTCCGAAGGATTCGAAACAGCCAGCGAACGTGAAGTCAGCGGTGAGGAAGACGACAGCGAAAACGACGCCGTAACGAACCACGAGGAAGCTCAGATGGAGCCAGTGAGAGAAGGAGAACCAATAACCGACAACGGTTCGAACCAGGTGACACGTGTTCTTATTACATTCATCTCTTTTAGGGTTTTTCAAGTTATGGGTTTATAAAGTTTGAAACTTTAGATAAAGATTGCTTCAAAGTTTGTTCCTTTTTTTCTTATATGGAAGGAGGAAGCCGTGGCGGAAGCTAATGAAGCTAAAGTGGAAGGAAACAGTTTGTTCGTTAATGGTCTTTACGAAGACGCATTGTCTAAGTATATGCTTGCGTTAGAGCTTGTTCAGGAGTTTCCGGATTGCACAGAGCTTAGAGCCATATGCCATTTAAACAGAGGAGTGTGTTTACTCAAACTGGTATGTCCTTTAGCTCGAGTGGTCATCACACACTTGTTTGGTTATCAATAATAGTACTCAAAGATTTCTCTGAAATGTTGCTCAGGGTAAGTACGAAGAGACGATCAAGGAATGCACAAAAGCGTTAGAGCTGAATCCTACTTACGCTAAGGCATTGGTTCGCAGGGCAGAAGCACACGAGAAGCTTGAACACTTTGAAGAAGCTGTCACAGGTGAGTTCATGACTCGTGACTATTTTTTTCTTCTTATATGTCTTAGTTTCTGAAACTTGGACAGGATAGCTAGCTTTTTGGTTGTTGTTATAGGTTTAGTGGAAGAGTTCACACTGAGTCTTTTCTCTTCTCTCATATGCAGACTTAAAGAAGATCTTAGAACTTGATCCTTCAAATGATCAAGCTAGGAAAGGGATTCGACGCCTTGAACCTCTGGCTGCAGAGAAGCGAGAGAAGATGAAAGAAGAGGCTATAAGTAAGTTCTGAGGGAGTATCTCATCATAAAACCTTGTTTATCTTTTGTAATCAGTCAGCATCAAATGGTGTTCTTTGCAGTCACATATCCCTGAATAAATGTATTTGTGTGTTTAGCTAAGCTGAAGGAGATGGGAAACTCGATCTTGGGTAACTTTGGAATGAGTGTGGACAACTTCAAGGCTGTTAAAGATCCCAACACTGGCTCCTACTCTCTTTCTTTCCAAAACTAGTCATTGTATCACTGGGGTCTTTAATGTTTTGCTTTCACCACTTGATTACCGAACAACAATCTGGTTAAGTATCGCAATGTGTTATGTTCTTGATGATGCATTGTTACTAAAATGATGTGCAATATTTTTTGGATTTTAGTATAAATTCAAAATTCAATGTTACAACAATGGATGGTATTATATTTTTTCTATGGTTCTCAAATGATACACAGAAAATACAACCAAAGTTACACTTGAATCCCTTGAAGAAGAAGAAAAACACAGGAACTTGTATGTGTGTTATGTGTGTTGCAGATTATGTGTTATGGCATGCTGCTCCAAGTACTCTTTGCTGTTCATTTCTGTTAATCTGCGCGAAATAAACATATTCACTTGATGAGCAAGAAAGCTTTTAGGTTATACTGATGGTCCTAGACTATCTTTCGGTTACATTACCTGCTGATGGTTCTATCTTTGGCAAAACCTAACTCGTTGTCCACGCAGAGCTCGGAAACATCGTTCTTTCTTGACCTCGACGATGTTCTTGGAGACATTGACTTCGCGTCGGAGATTGTTACAATCTTTTCCAAGAGTTCTTGAGGAGTTGCTTCAGCTGTACACAGCAACCTTGCTCTGTTCTCATACATCACCTGTAACTCATTTTGATTAAAGGTTGGTTATGCCTATCTTACAAGTATTAAATAAGTAAGGAGACAGGAAACTGCATACATCGACTAGCGTGACGAATCTATAAGCAGCAGTCCGGTTATGAAGCCCAAAGACAGGTACTCCTTCCAATGCAAGAGTATGAAACTTCTCTGCAACATCAGGACAAAAACAAAGAAATTGAGACAAGAGTTGGCTGAACTGCTGATGAAAGAGACAAAGTAGAGAGTAACATACTGAACAGTCCGAAGTAATCAGCAGCTCCAAGAGGTCGGTCGCATAACTCTTCAAAAGGGAAGTATGCGCATCCGTTAGCACCTAGTGGAACCTGTTCCATGAAGCAGAGAACTAGTCTGATGATGAACTTATACAGACACAACATAACTGAACACAGATGCTTGTATTGATTATACCTGTAGTTTTCTTCCCATGACCACTTCTACTACCTGTGGACGAGCAACAAGATTGCCTCCAAGCAGTTCTTGGTACTTCTGTTTCAAAAGGGTGGAAAGATCTGTACCGATGAAATAGAATCCTTGCTCAGCCTGCACAAGTCCAACAAGCATATGCTGGTTACTAAACTCTAGTTTGGTCTGAAGCCAAGTGACCTTAGGGAGTTTTTTGGAGTTATACCGAAGTTAGTTTCCGGTAATCAACGGCTGAGCCAATCTCATGAACCACATTCCTTTCCTGCAAAGCAAAGATGAAGTTTCTATGACAGTCAGGGAGGATAAAAAAGAAGAAGACTAGAATCTGATTAATGGAAGTAATGGCGATACCTTTAGTGAGGCGATGAAAGGTAGGAAGAGATCTCTTTGGAGTCCTCCTTCATAGAGTTTATCAGGATTCCGATTCGATGTTGCAACAAGAATCTATATAAGTTTTTGGAAATCATGGACAAAAGCCAGTTTAAACCAAATGAGCATAGATGATTGTATTGTAGCAGTGTAAAGGAAACAGGGATCACACTTACTATGCCATTGCTGAAGAGATGTCCAAAGAGTCGGTTAAGTATCAGAGCATCTGCAACATCAGTTACCTGTAGTAACATAAACAGAAAGCTGTCAATGAAAAAGCTCAAGATGGGTTGTTGATCCAAAGATGATATATATATGCAAAAGAAAGAAGATACCATGAACTCATCTAGACATAGTAAGATTGCATCATGAGCTATCTCTTGTGCAACAACTTCAAGTGGGTCTGATAAACCCTTGTGCTTCTGCAAACACGTTGACGCAAAATCAAACAGGTATCTCAAGAGGCTAAAAGCTTTCTATTGAAATCAAGAGACAATCCGTACTTGTAATCGACTATGAACAGTCAACATGAAATCATGGAAATGTATCCTCTGCTTCTTCCAAGTGCAAGGCCTAATGACACACAAAGGACAGAACATGAATGAGATCAAGAAAGATAAAAAAGGATGTGAACATACAGAACTTACAGTTGATCAAAGAATAAGTCCATCAACATGGTTTTTCCTGTGCCTACACCTCCATAGAGGTACAATCCTTTAACGGGTGAGACAGAAGACTGTGGCATGATCCTAGACCAGAACCAACGGCTTCTGTTCCACAGACAAAAAGGCAGTTTAATTAAGCTCTCAATCCTAACAAAGGAATAAAAGACTCAAAAGAAGAGAAGCATCAACCTTGATGATTTATCAGAAGTGTTGTAACGATCTAGACGACATGTATCTACTGATTCCACAAGCTCATCATGTAGTCTCTGAAGCTCTTTCAATGCACCAAGCTGCAACATTTCAACAAAAACTTCAGCCGCAGCAAGTAACATGAGCCAGGCTTAATTTCATTGATTAAGATTTTTACTAACTTGGCAGACATCACCAGTCATGAGCTCCCCATCACTGATTCTTCTCTCATACTCAACAAGTGGTCCTGTTCTATTCACATCTGCTATTTTACATATTACCAATGATCATTCATCATACTAAACTCAAACAAAACAAAACAAAACAAAAACTTAGAAACTAATCCAATTTAAATACAAAAGAAGCAAACCTGAGGATGAGACAGTGAGCCTAACAGCATCAGCTGCTTCAACTGCCTCTGCTGATAAACCTCTGGAGAAACTCAACCTCGAAAACAGAGTTGAGTTACAAGTGCTTGTGTTCACCAGAGCTTCGTTTTTATTGACACCGATCAAAATATTGCGGCTTTTGGAGCAGAAAGTTGAGGAGTTGCGTTCTTGATTCCTCAGAGCCCATCTAACTCTACTGAGGGACGAAGATGATCTAACGATCGGTCTCATATTCTGATCAATGCAAACTGAATTATGCCTACAGAAACCAGAAGAAGAACAATGAAGTTATTTTATTGTATGTTCCCAATGAAAGAAGAAGAATCAAAGTAGGAACCACCACAAACTCAAAAAGAGAGGACAAAAAAAAGTTGGAAGCTAATTCTTTATATATATTAATATAAAAAGCCTCATTACAGATGACGTAACGCTCAATAACAACAAAAGATGTTACAGAAACAGAGCAATAATTGATGAAGGAATAGGACTCACCTTGGCTTGAACTAAAGAACAGCTATAACTCTTGCTTCCCGGGAAATAGGGAAAATTTTGTGGATTCAGTTACAGAGTCAAAACAAAACCCAAGAAGAAAAACAAAATCTTTGAAATTAAGTTATGAAGAAGAATCTGATCCGTGCGAGAATTGGATACAAGAGGAAAACGTGAGAGATGAAAAGGTTGTGAAGAGTTTTATTATGTTATGGGATGGTATATATCTGGATAAGTGTTTGAGACAGAGAGAGAGAGACCCAAGAAAAACGGAGATATTATCAAAACAGCGAAGAAGATGATTAACACTTTGTATGTCAAAAAGGAAGGAGATTAACAGTTAAGACTTGTGAGATAGAGACGTGATTAAATTAGGATATACCTCCTTATTTTAGCGGTTGAGACACGTGTGTATATCTTTTTTTTTATTGATTAACTGGAACTATACAACGCTAATTATTAATTTGTTAATGTTAAACTTATATGCACAGTTGTTTTCCAGATCATGAGAATATAAAATTATATATTTATTTACTTATTTAGCAGGATTGACTTTGAAATTCTCAAGTAATGTTCTTGATATATCATTTTCCATTTTAATAAACTTACTAAACTTAACCTACACAAGTCAAATGATTTTTTTCTATTAATAAAATTACTTAATTAAAACAAGGAAATATTATAATCTTGGGTGTACACTTATTCAAAATGAAGCTTCTCGATGTTGCGTTTGCGTCTGCCATAACGGTGGGGCCTAAGCTAGTGGCAAATGCCCATTCAAACGCTAAGCATCTTCCACGTGGAATATACTGACCTGAATCCTTCTTGGTCCCTCTCTTAATTTGATAAATAAAGAAAATTTCAACGCCCATCCTGAAAGAGTTTGGTCCCGCCAATAAATTCTCTTAAATTGTAGTATTTTAATACTATACAGGAGTTTGAATAATAGTATAGTTTTGAACAGTCTTAAATCCTTAGAAAAAAACAAGAGATAAAACATTGTTTTTCCTTTTTAACCCTGCTTGGTTATTAGATGAATCATAATCATGATCCATGGACCTTAACGGTGACTGGTTGCATTACGCATGCTCCCACGTGTACACGTCAGCTCTTACATGTTTCTAAACATGTCTCTTTCTCACCTAACCCCAAGGTGCTTCTTTTCTGGATCAAACACGGGCCTTAATATAATACTGGGCCTTGGCCCATTAAATTTGATAATAACTCATCGGAGAGCTAAACAACTATCGTCTTCTTCGATCGCATTGACTTGTCCGTATAGCTGATTGTTTAATGGCGAATCAAGGAGCAAAGAAGCGGAAGGATGAGAACGCTCGGCACATGGCCAAGCTCCGTCGTATCATCATCGCTTGCAACGTAACTCCCCCCTCTTTCTCCTGATTTTCTCACCTAATTGAGAACTTAAATCTGTAAACTTTCGATGTAATTAGATACGTTTCTTCGTAAAGTTTCGATTTTTATGTCGGGATCTGATTGGTTTATGCGATATATGTGTGTTGGTATCATCACACAGGTTGTGTACGTGATAGTGAGGATGCTAATTTTTCATTCGAGCTTTACATGGAAGCATTGGATTGGTCTTGTGGTGACGTCGATAGGTTACGGTGTTCCTTATAAGTTTCTCGATGGGATGGCGAAGCCTAGTGTTAGCGACGATGGTGAGCTTATTGATGGTGGGTTTGACATGAGCACTGGTGGTATTTGTGGGTACGTTTTTTGTTCTCTTACAGAAAAGTGTCTGCCTTTTTTTGTCTCAGTGTTGTGATTAGTTTCTTTCTCGAAAGCCAATAGCTTTTGTCCGTTGATTGGTCTGTTCTTTAGTCAGGAGTAAGTGTAAAGAGGAGTGTTTGAAATGTGATGTGTGTCAGCCACCATTTTTTAGAAAAGTATGCTGTTTGATCGAAAATTGCTACGTAATGATCATCTTTATGGTGGTTATTACAAGCCTAACTAATGATCTCTGGTCCTTGCAGATACTTGCACGATGTGCTCTACATCACTTGCTTTGTGCAGCTTGCATCTATCATCTCTGGAAAGTTTTGGTACACCTATCTAGTGGTACGCTCATCTGAATTTTTTTTTGTAAAATCTGAATACTTACTACTTAGACAAACTATAGATTTTGCAGCTTCTGTTGGAAAGCAATGATGTGATCTTCTTCTTTTTTTTTTTAGATTCCTGCATTTGGAGCGTACAAAGCTTCTGGGTTTATTAAAGGATTCATGTCACAAGGTTCAGAGGTAATTCAGTTAGTTTTGAGTACTCTCAAAGTGCTTTTTGAACAAGGGGAACACTTTGGGGCTTTATTAATACAATGGACTGTGGTTTGTCTCTGTGACTGAACTTTAGGGAGGTGTAGAGGATGAGAAAACTCGCAAAAAGAGGGAGAAGATGGAGAGAAAAGCTTCTAGAGGGCAAGCCGTCAGGACAAGATCACGATGAATTGTGTTTTCATCATCTTTTAGCAACAACTTAACTGTGGGAAAATCTGTCCTCAAAACATACAAAATGCAAATCAACGGGCAACAACACTCACTCTTGTCTTTGCAAAATCATTTTGTTGTACCGATGTAGCCTGTCTTTACACTGTTTGAATTTAATGGATGTTGTTGATGTTAAGATTGAAGGTTTTTAGTTATCCTGAGTAAACTCCCTAAGATCATATAGCTGTCTTTACACTATTTGAGTTCATGGATGATTTGTTTAGATGAAACAACTTCTTCATAGCTCCTTGACTGTAAGTAAGCAGCTAAGGAGTCAGTACAGAAATGATGAAAAAGAGCTTGGAACTCGAGAGACACCATTTTGTATTTCCTTTCCTTGAACACAAGTGACTATTTGAGAACACAGAGTATTTGACAATAGCCAAAGGACATGAGACAACAAACAAAACAATCTTTGATGTTATATACACAAAGAAGAAGCTTCCATGTACTTTGGTATTTATGGTATTGGGTTAGTATATTAATATCAACTGCTGATTACGGGGTAGAGGTTGAACTCACGTTCCAGTGTCCATAACGATTCATTCTTGCTATTGATACTCAACGTATACTCCTGGAAATACCCACTATATGTAATCACTGATACAGTCGCCCTGAAAATGAGAAGAAACATGAAAAGATCAGACCAAAAGCCTTTTTTCTGCGGTAAAAACAACCGCAGAATTCAAAATGGAGATATCCTAAATATCTTTTACCTAATAGATGTAAACTGAGATGGAGATGATGTTCCTTCAAGTTTCTCTATCTTCCTAACCACTGCATAACTGTTAACACACAAGAAAGCAACAGACAATAAACCTCTTTTGAGTTATACATAGCCTAATAGGTCATTTAGCAAGCGTCCAGAAGAAAAAGCATTCTCACCTTCTAATTCCGGAAGGAACTGCATTTTGAAGCACGTGGTGATGCGCTGGGTCTAGTGCATCACTCACGCTGTCTGGAAGAACTGATCCAAGAAAGCTAGTAGACCTTTTGCTTCTGCAACAAAGAAAACATGAAGAAGAAGAGTCTGACACAGTGTAAGGGAAGTAAAGAGTGGTGGTTCTTAATCCTCACCTTTGGTTTATGGCCAACATTAAAGAGAAGGCATGGATGGAGCCTGAAGAACTCGTCGCAATCAATATATCCGGTAGCTGTGTGGATGGTCCAAAAGAGAGTGAGTATATTGTTGATGGGTATGTTCCTCTCCTGAAACTATATGACTGCAAACACAAGAAAGAAACTAAGGACAAGATGTATTGTGTATCCAAAGAGAAACTATTCATTCACCTTAGTTGATTCAGAAACAAGATGGACTCGGATCAGAGTTCCTTGCTCAGATGCTGTAGCAATATACATTCCATTTGAAGAGAGTGCGATTGCAGCCAATGGAGAACGATGTGCATCAATCTGTAATTGAGTTCAACAATCAAAGTTTGTTAGTAGTATGCAACTCAAGAACCCCAAATAGTTTGATCAGAAAAAAAATTCAAGTAAACCTCACTGTGAGACTGCAAATCAATGACGTTATACACCAAAACAGCTCCTTTGGTTGTACTAGCCGGAACAGCTAAGAAGCAGCCTTCAAGACTTGGAGAGAACGCACAGAGACCTGCTCAAAGATACTCTTGTTCACAACTAACCAAACCGCTACTACAAAAGTTGATAGAAGGAAACTTCACTTCCTGATGAGCTCTACCTTTTGGATTTGGCACGGTGTCGATAGTATCAAGCATAACAAGCGTATTCAAGTCGTAAACGAATGTTTTCTCCACCAGCACAACAACAAGCCTGATAAGATCATGGATTCACACTTAAAAGACAAACCAAAACAACCTTTTGATGTGTAATTAGCAAAGTTTTTGGAAACTAACCGTTTCTTGTTCATACGGACAGCAAGTATAGAAGTCAAAAAATTCAGTTCTTTAAGAGGAGAACCCCTTGTGGTATTGAATAAGCAGAGTCGCCTTGGAGATAGAGAAGCCTGTATATGAAATTTGCCCAAATCATACAAATGAGAGACAACTTGATCAAAAGGTTCAAAAAAGCACAAACCTGCTCACCAGCTCCAACAAGTGCAAGTAGATCAGAGCTATACAACATCTCAACAATAACAAAAGCTCCAGCAGCTAATATACCAAAACATCAAACAAATCAAACTTCAATACATATATCACAAGATCCTATTCAAATTACACTAATTTTTGACAGGGCTTAGTGTCTGCATTACAAGGATGTTTATCTTCAATATCAGATCATACTTTCAATATCCTAATCGCTCTGAGATTCAATACAAAGAACATAGCCAACATAAAGTTTTAGTCTTTTGATTGATAAAACTTGCCTCGTTCATAACAGAGTCTGCCTGTAGTTGAATCGAATATTTTGAAGGAATCTCTCGAACTTATCGCAAACCCACTGCAAACAAATGACCGAGCAACCAACCAACAACAAAAGGGAAGCTTTTGAGTTACGTTTTCAGAGAAGACCAAGCCAGAAACCAACGAAAAAGGCAGCAATTTTTCCTGGAAAATCCACTAAAGGAATCGAATTTCGATGCCAATCTCACCTGTTATCTTGATTGAAAGATGCACAGTAGATAGAAGATGGAGACGACTGATTCGCCATGTCGCCAAATCGTTAAAAGTCTCTCTCTTTCGTTTACTTTATATAAGCTCTGTTTTCGTCTTCCACCTCTTGTCCTTACCTTTCAAAACGATGTCGTTACTTCTTCTTTTAACTGTCCTTGTCCTTACCTCCCAAAACGATGTCGCTTTATTCTTCTTTTTTAACTGTTTTTATTGTTTGAGTGAGGTGAAAATGTTGACTCAGTGATATTGTTGGTTTGTGATAAGAAACTGAAAGTGACACATGATGGTCAAAGTTAGACAAAAGTTTCAAGGCGTTACTAGAAGAGGACCACCACCACAAGCTAAAGTATGATAACAACATAAGCTAAAGTATTGATGCAAATGAGAGACAACATGATCAAAAGAAGAGTCAAAAACAACATCACTCTCATATAGTTTCTGGCTTTGCCACCATAAACAACAAGAAGAAAAATACATACCAAAAAGAGTGTATATACACATCAACATCACAAACAACATAATCTCAAACTATTAGAGAAAATTTTGCAATCATTCACCAAACATATACATGTCTATATTATAAAAAAAACTGTAGAGCTTCTTCATTATAGGTTTGTGTTGTGTTATCTTGGACCGGATAATTCCATGGCTAACAAATCTAACGGCTGTTGATCATCATCATCATCGAAAGCAGTCGAAGAGCCAAACATTTGATAAGTTGGATCATTGCAATGTCCTTCAAGCCTTGAGGCTGAGGTAGTAGACAGAGATGAGTTTGTCTTGAAAGAGATGTTGGCATGGTAGAAATGTGAATGGTTATGCGAAGCAGCCCATCTCTCTGCTAAGCCATCACCTTCCAGCATCAAAACCACTTCAGACATTTTAGGACGGTGAGCTGGAAGATACTGCGTGCATAGCAACGCCACTTGTAACATCTCTCCGACCTCAATCTTATCGTAGTTTGTCCCTAACTCTCTGTCCACCAGCTCCTCTACTTTCATCTCCTCATGCAACTTCCTCGCCTAAACACAAAGTTACAGTTTGATAAGTAATCAAGAAAAATGTGATTCTTGATGAGTGTTCTCATCCCTTACCCATTCAAGCATAGCTCCTTTCTGGCTAGCGGTTTTACCAAACTCGAGAGCTCTTAATCCGGTTATGAGCTCAAGCAAAAGTATACCAAACCCAAACACATCGGTTTTCTCAGAAGACTGACCGGTGGAGAGATACTCAGGCGCAATGTGTCCAACCGTGCCACGGACCGCGGTAGTGACATGAGAATCCTCGTGGTTAAGGAGCTTCGCAAGCCCAAAGTCACCAACAACGGCTTCAAAGCACTCGTCTAAGAGAATGTTAGCAGCTTTGACATCTCTGTGAATGATCTTTGGATCACACTGCTCGTGTAGATACAACAAACCCCTCGCTGCTCCAATAGCAATCCTCTTCCTCATGTTCCAGTCCAGTGCTGGTTTAGCTACAACAGGTAAAAAAACAAAGTTGGTTTAAGAGCTTTAGTCAGCTGAAAAACGAGACTTAAGAGCTGATGTTGTACTGACATTTAAGCTTCAAGGCGACGCTGCCATTAGGCATGTAAGGGTAAACAAGAAGCCTTTCACTAGATGTTTTGCAATAACCGATCAACCTAAGCAGATTCCTGTGAACAGCTAAGCTGATCATCTCCAGCTCGGTTCGAAACTGTGAATCCCCGGTAGTTCCATTAACATCCTTCAACCGTTTCACCGCAACAACAGTCCCGTCTCCTAGCTTTCCTCTGTAGACATTACCAAACCCTCCAGCGCCGAGGATGCTCTTGGAACTGAAACCATCTGTAGACACATGGAGTTCTCTGAACGTGAAGCTCCTTAGGTTCCCCAGTCCTTGTAGCCCTTCCTCTTGCTTGTCTGCTAAAAAGAAAAAACTTAAAACAATCTTCATGAACCAAAGTAGTATAAAGAACAAAGCCTCAATTCAACGAACCGTTTAGGTTAAGGATCAGTAGCCTTCTTTGTTTCTTTCGGTACCAACAGAGGAACCCGAGGGCAAGGATTAGTAAAACAACAAAGCCAAGGCTTACACCGAGCGCTATAGCAAATCTATTAGACCTGCCTCCTACACAAACACACATTCAAATAAATAAATAAAAAATGATTAATGAAAGGATCAAATAACAACTGATGCCAAGAAGGAGGATTCTTACCTGATGAGGAGCTTAGAGAAACAGAAAGAGGACTTGGAGTGATTGATCCAGAACAAATCTCAGGTGGGCTGCTTCTACATATCAAAGGATTCCCAGCAACACTACACTCAACAACAACAAAGCAGAATCAAACAACACTTAGTCCTGATTATTATATTTTTAAATCTTAAAACACACAAAGCAAGTGTTGTATTATTACTTGAAAGTCCTGGCTGGGAACTTAGGAACAGGGCCACTGAGGTTGTTGTAAGACAAGTCCCTAAATTCCAAAAAAAAAGACAAAACTCAAACACAAAAAGACAAAATCTTTAAAAGAAAATGTAACAGGAAGAGGAAGAAAAGACAAATCTTTATGTATTCTTACAAGAAGGTGAGATGAGGGATTTGAGACAAAGAAGCAGGGAAGGGCCCAGACAATGAGTTGTTGTTCAATCTCCTAATTGAATAGAAAAAAACAAAACCAATTCGTACGAGGTAAAGATGAGTTTACTATGAAACTGATGATGATCAAATCATTAGATGGTGAACAGAGATTTAAAGAAGAAAGCTCACAGGTATTGAAGGTTGGTTAGCTGCTCTACTGAAACGGGGATTTCGCCGGAGAATCTGTTGTTGGAGAGATCCAAAGTTTGTAACTTTGGAAGTAAACTGAGCTCCGGTGGGATCTTGCCGGAGATGTTGTTGTTCTGCAATGACCTTCACAAACAAAAATAGGAAGCTGAGGTTAGAGAGAGATACAAACAAAAAAAAAGACAAAACAAGAAAGGGTGGAGGATCCGAGGTTGTCGAAAACATACACTTGTTGGAGATTAGTGAGGTTTCCGATGGACTCAGATAGAGTTCCCGAGAGAGATTGGCTTGGAGCTCCTCTGGAGAGAGAAAGATTGAGACTTGTTGACGTTAGTGAACTCTATAGAGAAGAACACAAAAACTAAACTCACAGGCCAGTGACGAGGTTGTCGGAGGAGCAAGTGATCATAGCCCAGCTACAAGGATCAACAGAGAACTCGTCCCAGTTGTTCAAAGCTCCATGAGGATCATGCAGAGAGTTTTTTATATTTATTAACGCATCCACTGTTACCATTTTTACACCAAAAAAAAAAGCAAAAGTTAAAATCTTTAAACAAATAGGAACAAAAAGAAACGGTCTTTTAGTGTTGTAACGTTTTTTTACCTTCAGGGTTTCTTGGCTCGGAAGAGAGCGTAGGAGTTGAGAAACAGAGGAAGAACAAGTAGAGGAGATGAAGTTGATTCAAGTTCAACATCGTTGTCTTCTTAGTTACCACTACCACCATGGAAGGTTTAGCTAAAGAGAAAGGAAAGAGCAAATACTTCTTTTTCTTTTTAAGTTGGGTTTGTGACCACAGAACACACATAAGAAAAGAAGAGAAAGGCAAAAGCAAACAAAAGAAGAAGTCTCGGGTCTATCAAAGAAGTGCTTCTTTCTTTCACCCTTCTTTTCAAATAGTCTCTCTCTCTCTCACCACAGGAGAGGAGAAGAAGGGAAACAACAAGCTGAGAGGTTTAAATGGAGGAGAGAGAGAGAGACAGAGAATCAGGGGAAGCTGATACGGACTGTCGGACCCGGGATGGTGGAGGATGCTGGTCTACTCCACACTCTCTTTTCCTAGTTGTCTCCTTTTCTATATTGCTAATTTCCTGTTTTTTAAATTAAAAAACAATAGGACTACTTTCTTGTATTAAATTTAGTTTTTGATTATTTTTTCGAACTAAAATTGAGTTTTTGATTATTATTTTTACCTTTTATATTAAATATTTTATTTATTATAATATTTTTAAGATGGATTTTAGATTTTGAGTGAAATAACTAGTTTTTAATGTAAAATAAAAAAAACTAATACACTAAAAACTATTGGAGTCTACTCATGTGTATATATCTCAGAGATTTGCCCTATTATAGATTTCGATATACATTTTTTGTTGTTCAAAGTTACAAAACTGCACTTACTGTAAAATGAAAAAGAAGAAAACATAATTGATGTAATATTGTACTTACCAGTGACAGGCTATAGGACTGATTTTGTAATTCTGAAATTCGCTTCCCCCTTTATTTTTTTAATGTTTTTGTCTTTTTCATATCTTTCTTCCATTTAATGGAAACAATGCTTTTACCACCTAAATTTGAAATTTAATATAGTGATATATAGCTATATATTTAATATAAATTTGAAATTTAATATAGTGAAATTTAATATAGTGATATATTGTGTCACTATATTAAATTTAATATATTTTACCACCTATCTATCTTTAATATATTGTGGTAAAATATATATTTGATATATTTTACCACCTATCTTTCTTCCACCTAAATTTGAAATTTAATATAGTAATATATTTAATGATTCACATTTATAGAAATTATTATATAAAAATGTCAAAACGCAATAACATGAGATCATAGTGTGGTAACAAGAGAAACGAGCAACAAGTCAAGATAAAAGCCTTAATATAGGGATAATCCACAGTTTCCTAATGAGGTGCTATTTATTTGGTGATTTTACACAATTTATGACAAGTCCCTATACGTTTGATTTATTTCTTTTCTTTGTCAGTCTATTTTCTTTGTCATTATTTTGGCCCTCCTTTTGTATTTTCTTACTTTAATACAACACCCTCCTCTAATAATGACTACATCTTTGTCTTTCTTTTCCCTATTTTATTACTTTTTCTACCTTTTTCCCCTTTCAATCACGTCTTTCTTTACTGCCAGAACATTCATGACCCCCACGTTTCGAATGTATGTTTTTAATAAAGTTTTCGTATAAAAATGTTAGAAAATAATCAAGTTTTTTTTAACATGTACATGTACTAACTAATAAATAATCAATCATGCATTGCCCACTTACAGTTTCGCACAACAATGCTAACTCGAGGCTAATAAGAAACAAGTTTTTAGAAATTTGCATGTTCTTAATTAGATGTATACTCGTCACATTTTGAAGTAGTCTATGTACCGAGTACTGAAAATAAGAAGAGGTGGCCAAAATGCCGAATTAGGGTGAGCAATATGAGGTAAGCAACGAGATGCTTTGTAACCAATCACCTTATTTTCTCGTCACATATTATCAATGATCCTCTTCCTTTACAACCAAAAAAATGATCCTCTTCCTTATTACATCATGCATGCATCTTTGAAATATATATTCCCTAATTAAATTTATAATCTGTGCCTTACGCATATAATAATAAAAATACTTGGTGGCCTTTTTGTAATCGGTGCATTCACCCCCGAGATATATTGTTGAATGTTTCACAAGTGATTAAGAATCAGAATCATATTCATTTGGCTGTAACAATTCAGCGGAATTTGTAAGACTTAAAATTCTGGTCTTTCAAGAAAGTGGAGAAATACTGGATGATGGGACAAATCGAGCTACATATCAACAACATTCTTATGCGTTTTGGCTTCAGTTTCAATCTTCTTCTTCTTTTTGCTGAGCCCAAAGACCATACATTTTTCTAGGTTGGAATGAGTGAATGAACACTTCAAGATTCTTCCAAAGCAAACTTGAACCGAATGATTTGACTTCTCACTCCTTTGGAAGGGTCATGTAAAACTACTTGGCTTTTGTTTCAATCTCCTTATATATTTTACAAAATTTTAAGTATAATGTCAAAAGGGGAAATAATTAACATTCATGAAGGATTATAAAAGTAGATTCATCTTCTCAATAATTTGCACCACAAAGAAAATGTTGGATATTTAAATTCGTCTCTATTTTCTTCAGTAATGTTTGTTTCATCTTTTTATCCAGGGGACCATATTCTGATATGCACCAATTATAAAATGCTTTATTTCCATTAAAGATCTTTTAAAAATATTATTTGTTACTTTTTCACCTTTTATGGTGGCCAATTGTACATGCTTTGTGACTACTAACTTCACAATCTATAAGCATATCTTCATCGTTGTAGCAGATATGTAGCAGAACAGTGTTGATTGTGCATCCTAACAATGGAACATGAGTCATCAATCATTAATTAATGGATCTTGATGTTATGTTAGTGTTTAAAAAAAGTGGAAAAGTGAAAAACGCTCAATTTACCAACTATCAGATTAATTAACAATATCAAAATCCTGAATATTACCTAAATAAATCTTATACTTTTTAATATTTATAAGTAACACTATTAAAACGTGAATTGGTCCGGTGACTTGCAATGACCTAAACAAAAACTATGATGAGTTTCGCATTAGGTTCGTAGAACAATCTTTCAAGTAAAACATGTGTTATTTAAGTTTTGGTTTGCAGATTTAAGTAAAAAGGCTACAAAAAGCAAACAAAGAATATATTGAGAGAGTAAAAAAGTTGAAGTTAATAAAAAAGAGAGAGAGAATGGGGCAGCAAATCTACGTCGGAGTGCGTTTATTCTTTTCTGATTTCCCCTTGTTCATATGGTCGACCTGATCCTTCCACGTTCTGTATTTTTCTTCAAGTTCCTTACTATTTCTTTATTATGGTTTGAGCAAGTGACCGTTGTTATAAACAAACTTAAAATACATGTAGTTTAGAAATATATTGAATATGGACTGTTATTCTTGAGTAATTGTTACTAATTAGCAAACAGATATTTTATATTTTATCTTGTACCAATCTAATTAATAGTTTATTTTCATTTTAAAACAATATATTAGACAACAATGGCCAGAGCGCTGTCTACTGCGTCTATGGACGGGTGGTTCCGCAGGACAGGTTGTTACATAAGTAACAACCTGTCCTGCGGAACCACCGTCCATAGACCCAAGCTCACAGCGCTGCAGCGCACCGACCCCAACCCCTCCATTATGAGTTTTCACTAACTCTATAATTAGGTTGTTGGTGAGGTTCGAACCCCCGACCTCACCCTTTAACAGCATTCCACAAGACAAGCTGTCACCAATTGACCTGTCAAAAAACAATGGCCTAAACTCAAAACTCAAAACAGGTCGGATGAACCAAAGCAATAATTTAGATTTGGATGAGGAAATATACTCCTGAAATAATAGGCCCATAATGCTTTGCACCGTAAAACTTAAAGCCCATATTCAATATATCATTTTGTTCTACTACAGTGAATTTAAAAGGTGGAAATAATACGATGCATGTAATTTACTGGCTTGCTTGAACGTTTTTTTGGTCTAAGCTTGCTTGAACGTTAATTACCACTATTGGCAATATCAAGTTGAACATATAAAGTATCATAATGTGTAGGGTTTACTTAATATAATTTGCTCAGTTGATCATTTCCTTTTTCTAATTATTCCTTGATTAAACATACCAGTTGTATTCTTGTATTTAACTAAGTGTACGCAATAGTTGAGTAGAAAACCCTAAATAAGTAACATGATGAGTAATAAAGTTTTCGGTTTTACGGTGTTATGGAAGGCACAATACCGAGATGAGAAGAAATGTAGAACCAAGAAACAACCATCTCTCAATCTCTCCTACCTTTTCCTGCGTTATGTTGTCAACAATAGATTACTTTAGATATATACATCCAACATCATCAGGAATGTACATATGTACACACATAGAAAAGCTTGAAAATAAAAATAGATCGAGAATTCAGAAAAAAAAAATTGCAGTGGCTTGAAAATAAAAACGACAAAAAAAGAAAATAAAAACAACAAGTTCTTTTTGTTTTTTTTTTAGTAGATAGTTCAAAAGTTTTGATATGGACTGAAACCTACGCTTGAAATTCCTGCTTGGCTTTGTTCATTTGTTTAAATAATATTCGATCAATTAGATGTTTTATTATTCTACAACAGGT
The DNA here is from genome assembly GCF_000801105.2 of Raphanus sativus. Taxonomy (NCBI): domain Eukaryota; kingdom Viridiplantae; phylum Streptophyta; class Magnoliopsida; order Brassicales; family Brassicaceae; genus Raphanus; species Raphanus sativus. Next base: position 2,061 of record NW_026615598.1, on the reverse strand, counting down.
AGGGGTTCTTTTGGCAACATATTACTAAAGGTAGGTCACATTAAGTTCACTATATTTTAATTGTCATAGGAATCTGATTAGCAAACCAATATGGCTATTTATAGGATTAAATTAGTATAAGCTTTATGATGGTCTGACCAATAACATGTGCACCCTAGTTGAAACTAGATTTTATGGAGAGTACCACCATCAAACACTATACAAATTTTCATATTCTCCTCTGTACATGGTGCAGACAAAAATATATCTATACATAATTGGCGTCCGTGTAACAGTTGAACCGAACTGGAACTGAATATTTGTGGTTGGTGTTGGTTGTGCTGCATTATTGCATAGGAGAAAGATCTAACGGCATAAAAGAACTACACGTGTACGGAAATTATAAGAGTTAGATGAAACAACCAGAGAGAGAGAGGCAATGACTTGTGGCTTGTGGCTTGTGGCTTGTGGCTTGTGACTTGTGAGGTGAAATGACAGAGGAAATGCAGAGAATTATGAAAAAAGAGTTACGAATGAGACAAAATGTCAGAGGAAATGTCAGCTTCCTCTGTCCATTGCACACACTGTTTTACCTCCCAGAACCATATTTTTGTTTGTAGATTTGTTTCACTGATCCAGAATTTGGATTCCAGCATAGAATGGTGAGATTGTGAGTAAACCATTTACATTTCATCGGCTCTTCCCACTGGTAATCATGGTAGTGTGTTGGTTAAAACGTTGATATCATTCAAACCCTTGAAATGATCTGCTTTTCACAAATGAATAGCATTCCAAAACATTAGGTTTTCTTTGAAACAAATATCTTAAAGGTTGCCATGCTCCAAAATCAATCAAAGCTAAGGATAAAGTATTAATCAATGATTCAAAGATGAAATTTATGGTTTATATTCTTAGCCATTTTATATTTGATGAAGTTTATCAGAAATATTGTATGGACTTTAAAAATCTGTGTTGTACGGATATGTTTCTATGACTCTCATAAAAATATATTGAAACTCAATTAAAAGGATTTCATATCAAATTTTCTGAGCTATTATTATGTTTAATGCATGATTTCATAACCAATCTTCTATTTCGGTCGCAACTGTTTTCTCGGTGATTGAAAAGGAAATGAGAAATATTATCTTAGCCAAAAGGTCAACAAAGAGCTTCAAATCCCTTATGGTTCTCTCGTTGAGTTAGATTGACTTCTTTTTGCTAAGTTCTTTATGATCCATCTTGTTTTTTTCTTCTTTTTGCCAAAATGGCTCAGACCAAAGATCTTTGTATAAAAACCTCTTAATCATCTAATATTTACAGTTTAACAAAAAAAATGCATGATTTCCAAGTAATGATTGATGTAGTAAACTTGTTTTCTTTTTTCCAAATTTATGATTGGAAAACATCCCGAAACGAATTATTTGAACCATTAATTTTCTAACTATTATTGTTTCTACCAAAATTTATGAACTTTGAGTTACAATTTTTTATTTACCAAATATTCGGAAAAGAACCCCAATAATCAAACAAAACCAAAACTGTACAGGACACAAGAAAAAGAAAAAGCATTAGACGTGGACATCTACTAAATAATTTTTAGTTTTACGTATCTAGACCGCGGTTAGGGATGATATTCGAGTTTCATCTTTGTAATTTTCTTCAAGGTATTTTGCACCGACGTATTTAGTAGAGATAATGGAATTGAGATTGGAAATGACTAGTGAGAACACTTCTTGGAACCTCTAGTCATATGTCTAATTGTCTATATTTTAACGAACCTTAAATATAATAGGTTCATTCTACGGCAAATATTATCACTACAGAGAAGAAAACAAGATTTTGGGGCCCTATATTAGTACATTGCAAATGGTGAAAGCGCTAACCAAATCGTTTGCAAGATACGGTGAGCGACAATTTTTTTTTTTTGAACGACGATGAGCAAACACACAACATCTCTTTTTCGAAGTATTATTTCAATTACAACATCGATACTTATATGATTTCAGTAATGACCAATTTTCATAATAATAGGTAACTCAAACAAATCATGTGCATGGGATGAAGACATTAGACCAGAGCCGA
>NW_026615597.1:0-47862 GCF_000801105.2 Raphanus sativus | reverse complement strand
AAACCAGAAGGAACAAGATGTAAGAAGCTTGATTTCTAATCATTAATCAGTTTAGAATCACCAGGAAGTTGAATAAATCTCATAGGAGTTATGAGGAAGAAGCTATCCCACTTTCTATTTCAGGTGATTCCAGATTAGCCTGTTCGGACATATGGCAATATCTTAATGATTCTTATCACACCAGAAAGAACAAAGATGTAAGAAGTTGATTTAAAATCATTAATCAGTTTAGAATCACCAGGAAGTTGAATAAATCTCATAGGAGTTTATGAGGAAGAAGCTATCCCACTTTCTATTCAGGTGATTCCAGATTAGCCTGTTCGGGACATATGGCAATATCTTCATGATTCTTATCAAACCAGAAGGAAACAAAGATGTAAAAGCTTGATTCTAAACATTAATCAGTTTAGAATCACCAGGAAGTTGAATAAATCTCATAGGAGTTTATGAGGAAGAAGCTATCCCACTTTCTATTCAGGTGATTCCAGATTGGCATGTTCGACATATGGCAATATCTTCATGATTCTTATCAAACCAGAAGGAACAAAGATGTAAGAAGCTTGATTTGAAATCATTAATCAGTTTTAGAATCACCAGGAAGTTGAATAAATCTCATAGGAGTTATGAGGAAGAAGCTATCCCACTTTCTATTCAGGTGATTCCAGATTGGCATGTTCGGACATATGGCAATATCTTCATGATTCTTATCAACCAGAAGGAACAAAGATGTAAGAAGATTTTTGATTTCTAATCATTAATCAGTTTAGAATCACCAGGAAGTTGAATAAATCTCATAGGAGTTATGAGGAAGAAGCTATCCCACTTTCTATTTAGGTGATTCCAGATTAGCCTGTTCGACATATGGCAATATCTTCATGATTCTTATCAAACCAGAAGGAACAAAGATGTAAGAAGCTTGATTCTAACCATTAATCAGTTTAGAATCACCAGGAAGTTGAATAAATCTCATAGGAGTTATGAGGAAGAAGCTATCCCATTTTCTATTCAGGTGATTCCAGATTGGCATGTTCGGACATATGGCAATATCTTCATGATTCTTATCAAACCAGAAGGACAAAGATGTAAGAAGCTTGATTTCTAATCATTAATCAGTTTAGAATCACCAGGAAGTTGAATAAATCTCATAGGAGTTATGAGGAAGAAGCTATCCCACTTTCTATTCAGGTGATTCCAGATTAGCCTGTTCGGACATATGGCAATATCTTAATGATTCTTATCAAACCAGAAAGAACAAAGATGTAAGAAGCTTGATTTAAAATCATTAATCAGTTTAGAATCACCAGGAAGTTGAATAAATCTCATAGGAGTTATGAGGAAGAAGCTATCCCACTTTCTATTCAGGTGATTTCAGATTAGCCTGTTCGGACATATGGCAATATCTTCATGATTCTTATCAAACCAGAAGGAAAAAAGATGTAAGAAGCTTTGATTTCTAATCATTAATCAGTTTAGAATCACCAGGAGTTGAATAAATCTCATAGGAGTTATGAGGAAGAAGCTATCCCACTTTCTATTCAGGTGATTCCAGATTGGCCTGTTCGGACATATGGCAATATCTTCATGATTTTTATCAAACCAGAAGGAAAAAGATGTAAGAAGCTTGATTTCTAATCATTAATCAGTTTAGAATCACCAGGAAGTTGAATAAATCTCATAGGAGTTATGAGGAAGAAGCTATCCCACTTTCTATTTAGGTGATTCCAGATTAGCATGTTCGGACATATGGCAATATCTTCATGATTCTTATCAAACCAGAAGGAACAAGATGTAAGAAGCTTGATTTCTAATCATTAATCAGTTTAGAATACCAGGAAGTTGAATAAATCTCATAGGAGTTATGAGGAAGAAGCTATCCCACTTTCTATTCAGGTGATTCCAGATTAGCCTGTTCGGACATATGGCAATATCTTCATGATTCTTATCAAACCAGAAGGAACAAAGATGTAAGAAGCTTGATTTGAAACCATTAATCAGTTTAGAATCACCAGGAAGTTGAATAAATCTCATAGGAGTTATGAGGAAGAAGCTATCCCACTTTCTATTCAGGTGATTCCAGATTGCCCTGTTCGGACATATGGCAATATCTTCATGATTCTTATTCAAACAGAAGGAACAAAGATGTAAGAAGCTTGATTATAATCATTAATCAGTTTAGAATCACAGGAAGTTGAATAAATCTCATAGGAGTTATGAGGAAGAAGCTATCCCACTTTCTATTCAGGTGATTCCAGATTAGCCTGTTCGGACATATGGCAATATCTTCATGATTCTTATCAGACCAGAAGGAAAAAGATGTAAGAAGCTTGATTTCTAATCATTAATCAGTTTAGAATCACCAGGAAGTTGAATAAATCTCATAGGAGTTATGAAAAAAAAGCTATCCCACTTTCTATTTAGGTGATTCCAGATTAGCATGTTCGGACATATGGCAATATCTTCATGATTCTTATCAAACAAGAAGGAACAAAGATGTAAGAAGCTTGATTTCTAATCATTAATCAGTTTAGAATCACCAGGAAGTTGAATAAATCTCATAGGAGTTATGAGGAAAAAGCTATCCCACTTTCTATTCAGGTGATTCCAGATTAGCCTGTTCGGACATATGGCAATATCTTCATGATTCTTATCAAACCAGAAGGAACAAAGATGTAAGAAGCTTGATTTTCTAACCATTAATCAGTTTAGAATCACCAGGAAGTTGAATAAATCTCATAGGAGTTATGAGGAAGAAGCTATCCCACTTTCTATTCAGGTGATTCCAGATTGGCCTGTTCGGACATATGGCAATATCTTCATGATTCTTATCAAACCAGAAGGAACAAGATGTAAGAAGCTTGATTTAAATCATTAATCAGTTTAGAATCACCAGGAAGTTGAATAAATCTCATAGGAGTTATGAGGAAGAAGCTATCCCACTTTCTATTCAGGTGATTCCAGATTGGCCTGTTCGGACATATGGCAATATCTTCATGATTCTTATCAAACCAGAAGGAACAAGATGTAAGAAGCTTGATTTCTAATCATTAATCAGTTTAGAATCACCAGGAAGTTGAATAAATCTCATAGGAGTTTGAGGAAGAAGCTATCCCACTTTCTATTCAGGTGATTCCAGATTAGCCTGTTCGGACATATGGCAATATCTTCATGATTTTATCAAACAAGAAGGAAAAAGATGTAAGAAGCTTTTGGAAAACATTAATCAGTTTAGAATCACCAGGAAGTTGAATAAATCTCATAGGAGTTATGAGGAAGAAGCTATCCCACTTTCTATTCAGGTGATTCCAGATTGGCCTGTTCGGACATATGGCAATATCTTCATGATTCTTATCAAACCAGAAGGAACAAAGATGTAAGAAGCTTGATTTGAATCATTAATCAGTTTTAGAATCACCAGGAAGTTGAATAAATCTCATAGGAGTTATGAGGAAGAAGCTATCCCACTTTCTATTCAGGTGATTCCAGATTGGCTGTTCGGACATATGGCAATATCTTCATGATTCTTATCAAACCAGAAGGAACAAAGATGTAAGAAGCTTGATTTCTAATCATTAATCAGTTTAGAATCACCAGGAAGTTGAATAAATCTCATAGGAGTTATGAGGAAGAAGCTATCCCACTTTCTATTCAGGTGATTCCAGATTAGCCTGTTCGGACATATGGCAATATCTTCATGATTCTTATCAAACAGAAGGAACAAAGATGTAAGAAGCTTGATTTCTAATCATTAATCAGTTTAGAATCACCAGGAAGTTGAATAAATCTCATAGGAGTTATGAGGAAGAAGCTATCCCACTTTCTATTTAGGTGATTCCAGATTAGCCTGTTCGGACATATGGCAATATCTTCATGATTCTTATCAACCAGAAGGACAAAGATGTAAGAAGCTTGATTTCTAACCATTAATCAGTTTAGAATCACCAGGAAGTTGAATAAATCTCATAGGAGTTATGAGGAAGAAGCTATCCCACTTTCTATTCAGGTGATTCCAGATTGGCATGTTCGGACATATGGCAATATCTTCATGATTCTTATCAAACCAGAAGGAACAAAGATGTAAGAAGCTTGATTTCTAATCATTAATCAGTTTAGAATCACCAGGAAGTTGAATAAATCTCATAGGAGTTATGAGGAAGAAGCTATCCCACTTTCTATTCAGGTGATTCCAGATTGGCCTGTTCGGACATATGGCAATATCTTCATGATTCTTATCAAACAGAAGGAACAAAGATGTAAGAAGCTTGATTTAAACATTAATCAGTTTAGAATCACCAGGAAGTTGAATAAATCTCATAGGAGTTATGAGGAAGAAGCTATCCCACTTTCTATTCAGGTGATTCCAGATTAGCCTGTTCGGACATATGGCAATATCTTCATGATTTTATCAAACAGAAGGAACAAAGATGTAAGAAGCTTGATTGAAACATTAATCAGTTTTAGATCACCAGGAAGTTGAATAAATCTCATAGGAGTTATGAGGAAGAAGCTATCCCACTTTCTATTCAGGTGATTCCAGATTGGCTTGTTCGGACATATGGCAATATCTTCATGATTCTTATCAAACCAGAAGGAACAAAAGATGTAAGAAGCTTGATTTGAAACCATTAATCAGTTTAGAATCACCAGGAAGTTGAATAAATCTCATAGGAGTTATGAGGAAGAAGCTATCCCACTTTCTATTCAGTGATTCCAGATTAGCCTGTTCGGACATATGGCAATATCTTCATGATTCTTATCAAACCAGAAGGAACAAAGATGTAAGAATTGATTTCTAATCATTAATCAGTTTAGAATCACCAGGAAGTTGAATAAATCTCATAGGAGTTATGAGGAAGAAGCTATCCCACTTTCTATTCAGGTGATTCCAGATTAGCCTGTTCGGACATATGGCAATATCTTCATGATTTTTATCAAACCAGAAGGAACAAAGATGTAAGAAGCTTGATTTGAAACATTAATCAGTTTAGAATCACCAGGAAGTTGAATAAATCTCATAGGAGTTATGAGGAAGAAGCTATCCCACTTTCTATTCAGGTGATTCCAGATTGGTCTGTTCGGACATATGGCAATATCTTCATGATTCTTATCAAACCAGAAGGAACAAAGATGTAAGAAGCTTGATTTCTAATCATTAATCAGTTTAGAATCACCAGGAAGTTGAATAAATCTCATAGGAGTTATGAGGAAGAAGCTATCCCACTTTCTATTCAGGTGATTCAGATTAGCTTGTTCGGACATATGGCAATATCTTCATGATTCTTAACACACCAGAAGGAAAAGATGTAAGAAGCTTGATTTCTAAACATTAATCAGTTTAGAATCACCAGGAAGTTGAATAAATCTCATAGGAGTTATGAGGAAGAAGCTATCCCACTTTCTATTTAGGTGATTCCAGATTGGCATGTTCGGACATATGGCAATATCTTCATGATTCTTATCAAACCAGAAGGAACAAAGATGTAAGAAGCTTGATTTATAATCATTAATCAGTTTTAGAATCACCAGGAAGTTGAATAAATCTCATAGGAGTTATGAGGAAGAAGCTATCCCACTTTCTATTCAGGTGATTCCAGATTGGCCTGTTCGGACATATGGCAATATCTTCATGATTCTTATCAAACCAGAAGGAACAAAGATGTAAGAAGCTTGATTTAATCATTAATCAGTTTAGAATCACCAGGAAGTTGAATAAATCTCATAGGAGTTATGAGGAAGAAGCTATCCCACTTTCTATTCAGGTGATTCCAGATTAGCCTGTTCGGACATATGGCAATTTCTTTATTCTTATCAAACCAGAAGGAAAAGATGTAAGAAGCTTGATTTCTAATCATTAATCAGTTTAGAATCACCAGGAATTTGAATAAATCTCATAGGAGTTATGGAAGAAGCTATCCCACTTTCTATTCAAGGTGATTCCAGATTAGCCTGTTCGGACATATGGCAATATCTTCATGATTCTTATCAAACCAGAAGGAAAAATATGTAAGAAGCTTGATTTCTAATCATTAGTCAGTTTAGAATCACCAGGAAGTTGAATAAATCTCATAGGAGTTATGAGGAAGAAGCTATCCCACTTTCTATTTTAGGTGATTCAAGATTAGCATGTTCGGACATTGGCAATATCTTCATGATTCTTATCAAACCAGAAGGAACAAAGATGTAAGAAGCTTGATTTCTAATCATTAATTAGTTTAGAATACCAGGAATTCGAATAAATCTCATAGGAGTTATGAGGAGAAAGCTATCCACTTCTGTTCAGGTGATTCCAGATTGGCATGTTCGGACATATGGCAATATCTTCATGATTCTTATTCAAAACCAGAAGGAAAATATGTAAGAAGCTTGATTCTAATCATTAATCAGTTTAGAATCACCAGGAAGTTGAATAAATCTCATAGGAGTTATGAGGAAGAAGCTATCTGTTTGAACCGAAATCAGTGCTTCGTAGGGGTAGACTGATTCGATGGTGGGATTAGGAGAAGTCTTCATACTGAGCTTGAATTGGATGGTTGGAGAGGTAAAGAGGTGTAATATGTCTATAGCTGGACCGGTGAAGGGTTGCCTACGTACCCCGATGGGATCAAGCCAATCGTAGTTCTACAACAAAGGATCACAAGTGCCTAGATGAAGGCATGTGATATGGTGTTTCCTCTCTAGAGAGTGTTTATCTCTCTGGAATGTGAGAAGAGAAGTAAGTGATGGAAAAGAGGATCCTTCTCAAGGGAGGGATGCCTCCTTATTTTAGATAGGATGAGGTCTAGGGCTTCTAGTGACCTTCTTATAAATGGGCTGAGCCCATTATCTTATAACCTTGTTGAAGGGTAAAACCATGTCCAACAGTAAGTCCCCCCCAGTTCGTTGAGAGAGATGAAATGATCTCTACGATTTTCATGAAGAGTTTATAAGACATGGACTCAGCGCTTTTTACTTGAATGGCCTAGACGAGTAGTACTTTTCTAGGCGAGTTGGCCGGTTAACTCGTGCCTAGGACGCGAGTTGTACTCTTGCTAGGGGTTTACTATGAAAACGTCCCTAGAGAAGTAACTCGGCCAGTAATCGTGCCCGAGCGAAAATGGTAGATGTACTCTTGTTAGGCGAGTGAGTGTAAACTCGTGCTTTGAGAAAAGCAAGTTTACTAAACTCGTGCTAGACAAAGGCGAGTAGTACTTTTCTAGGCAAGTTGATCGGTGAACTCGTGCCTAGGACGCGAGTTGAAACTCTTGCTAGGGGAGTTTACTAAGAAATCGTCCCTAGAAGAGGTAAAATGATTGTGACTGGACCCGGTGAAGGATGCCTACGTACCCCAAAAGGGGATCAAGCCAATCGTAGTTCTACAACAAAGGGTTACAAGTGCTTAGAAGAAAGCATGTAATGTGATGTTTCTCTCTAGATATAGAGATGAAATGGTTGAGAAACCAAAGAAGATCCTTTCTAGGGAGGAGGTGCCTCCTTATTTATAGAAGGATAAGGTCTAGGGTTTCCTAATGACCTCCCTTTTAATGATCTCGCTGCTACTCGGAGCAGATCCGTCTCTACCAGTTGCTACTCTCTCGCAGTTACTCGGAATGGATCGATCTCTTGTAGTCACTTTGCTCGAGATAAGCTTGCTTCTTCTTCACCCTAAAGATAAGCTCTTTACTAAATTATCCATCTTTTTATCACTTTCAAATTTGTTTGATTGCTCGCTTATTAACTAAGCAAGAGTGGTCATTTCTTTTGGTTTGTATTGTTCTAATCTTGTTATGCTTTTTGTGAACTAGAGCCGACTACAATCGTCAAGCCAAAGGTCATTGAGGTGGTCTTCATACTTTGAAAGACGAACTCAAAGTCTTTTCAAAGTGGCACGAGGTCATGGGCGAGCAACCACGAAGCATTTCACCGTCAAATTGTTGTTCGGCGAAGTCGTTACTCGACGAGGATCACCGTTACTCGGCACAGCTCGATCTCTCGCGGTTACACGGCACGGCTCGATCTCTCGCCGTTACCTTTGAGTTCGTCTTTCAAAGTATGAAGACCACCTCAATGACCTTTGGCTTGACGATTGTAGTCGGCTCTAGTTCACAAAAAGCATTACAAGATTAGAACAATACAAACCAAAAAAATGACCACTCTTGCTTAGTTAATAAGCGAGCAATCAAACAAATTTGAAAGTGATAAAAAAGATGGATAATTTAGTAAAGAGCTTATCTTTAGGGTGAAGAAGAAGCAAGCTTATCTCGAGCAAAGTGACTACAAGAGATCGATCCATTCCGAGTAACTGCGAGAGAGTAGCAACTGCTAGAGACGGATCTGCTCCGAGTAGCAGCGAGATCATTAAAAGGGAGGTCATTAGGAAACCCTAGACCTTATCCTTCTATAAATAAGGAGGCACCTCCTCCCTAGAAAGGATCTTCTTTTGGTGTTCTCAACCATTTCATCTCTATATCTAGAGAAACATCACATTACATGCTTTCTTCTAAGCACTTGTAACCCTTTGTTGTAGAACTACGATTGGTTTGATCCCCTTTTGGGGTACGTAGGCATCCCTTCACCGGGTCCAGTCACAATCATTTTACCCATTTTTATGATGATTTCTCATAAACCTCCATACAAATTCATTGTCTGATTCCAACAAACACTTCCAGCAAATCGACCGTTTTTGGATCAAACACTATCCCACTTTCTATTTAGGTGATTCAAGATTAGCCTGTTCGGAGATATGGCAATATCTTCATAATTCTTATCAAACCAGAAGGAACAAAGATGTAAGAAGCTTGATTTCTAATCATTAATCAGTTTAGAATAACCAGGAATTTGAATAAATCTCATAGGAGTTTTGAGGAAGAAGCTATCCCACTTTTCTATTCAGGTGATTCCAGATTGGCCTGTTCGGACCTATGGCAATATCTTCATGATTCTTATCAAACCAGAAGGAACAAATATGTAAGAAGCTTGTTTCTAATCATTTATCAGTTTAGAAATCACCAGGAAGTTGAATTCTATTTAGGTGATTCCAGATTAGCCTTTTCGGACATATGGCAATATCTTCATGATTCTTATCAAACCAGAAGGAAAAAAAATGTAAGAAGCTTGATTCCTAATCATTAATCAGTTTAGAATCACCAGTAAGTTGAATAAATCTCATAGGAGTTATGAGGAAGAAGCTATCGCACTTTCTATTTAAGTGATTTCTAGATTAGCCTGTTCGGACATATGGCAATATCTTCATGATTTTTATCAAACCAGAAGGAACAAAGATGTAAAAAGCTTGATTTGAAACCATTAATCAGTTTAGAATCACCAGGAAGTTGAATAAATCTCATAGGAGTTTATGAGGAAGAAGCTACCCCACATTCTATTAAGGTGATTCCAGATTGGCCTGTTCGGACATATGGCAATATCTTCATGTTTCTTATCAAACCAGACGGAACAAAGATGTAAGAAGCTTGATTTATAATCATTAATCAGTTTAGAATCACCAGGAAGTTGAATAAATCTCATAGGAGTTATGAGGAAGAAGCTATCCCACTTTCTATTCAGGTTATTCCAGATTAGCCTGTTCGGACATATGGCAATATCTTCATGATTTTTATCAAACCAGAAGGAACAAAGATGTAAGAATCTTGATTTGAAACCATTAATCAGTTTAGAATCACCAGGAAGTTGAATAAATCTCATAGGAATTATGAGGAAGAAGCTATCCCACTTTCTATTCAGGTGATTCTAGATTAGCTTGTTCGGATATATAGCAATATCTTCATGATTCTTATCAGACCAGAAGAAAATAGATGTAAGAAGCTTGATTTCTAATCATTAATCAGGTTTAGAATCACCAGGAAGTTGAATAAATCTCATAGGAGTTATGATGAAGAAGCTATCCCACTTTCTATTTAGGTGATTCAAGATTAGCCTGTTCGGACATATGGCAATATCTTCATGATTCTTATCAAACCAGAAGGAACAAAGATGTAAGAAGCTTGATTTCTAATCATTAATCAGTTTAGAATCACCAGGAATTTGAATAAATCTCATAGGAGTTATGAGGAAGAAGCTATCCCACTTTCTATTCAGGTGATTCCTGGTTAGTCCGCTTTGGAAAGACTTCTTCGTCTTTTCGAAAGGCTTCCTGTTTAGGAAGGACTTCTGCTTCTTTTGGAAAGGCTTCCTGTTTAGGACGGACTTCTTCTTCTTCTGGAAAGGCTTCCTGAGCTTCTGGTTCAGCCACTAAAATGATGTCCACATCATTCCCTCCCCCTTGTAAAGGTTTTGACCTCAAAACTGGATAACCTGATACACCACAATAGAGCAAGTTAGGTTTCATTCTCTTTTGGGAGTTTAGAACCTTACCTTGATACAATTTCTGTTTGGTGATGCATGATGCATCTGGTGGCTCTTCTTTGAAAAAGTGTGACCGGATCACGCCTCTGCTATGTTTATGGACATTGAATCTTTTCTGGGGTGGATGGATCTTCAAGTTTTCTTTGGCCACGTTTCTGGTCTCTCTTGAAGTTGATTCTCCTAGCAACAAAAGAGTATCCGGTGGGATTTCTTTGAAGCTTTCTTCTTTGCAACCTGAAATAATCTCAACATTTTGGACAAGAAGCAAGTGCATTATTTATATCTGTGTTTGGACACTTATAAACAAAATGTGAAATTTCCAGACTTACTTTGATAGCTTCCACAAGCTGAAGAATTATTTTCTTCTTTGGACAGCTTGGGTTGGTTTGCTGCCTTCTTTGCAACTTTTGATATCGGTTTGGATGATCTTCTATTTTAAGTATTCCTGGATCAAAACTTTTTGGAAAAGACAAGTGCATCACACAAGAATTTTGAACCAATAAATCAGATTGAATAAAACTATCACTAATTTTAGTTGGGCAAACTACAGCAAAGTGTCCTCTTTTATGACATCTATAACAAGTCTTATCCTTGAGAATATTATAGTTAGGGGACTTACCTTGATTGGCTGTTCCTGGTCGTCCTTGTAAAGATTCACAGATTGGAGTTTTAGCTGCCACTTCATTGGGTTGCTTTCCAGCGATCTGTTTTTGCTCTGCTTTCTTCTTGGGTACTTGCAAAACTTTCTGCTCCTGGACATGTACCTTGTACCTTTGTAGCTTGCAGTGAACTCTGGTATGAACCCTTCTCTTGCTGATTAATCTTCTTCTTCACAGCTTTAGGTTCCTTTGGTTTAAGTTTCACAGCTTCCTTAGCCTTGCTCCTGCTGGTAGATGGGTTGCACATAATATCCCTCGGCTTGGGATCACAAGTCTTCTTGGGTTTAGCCTTTGGGGCTGACCTGACTATCATGATCAATCTCTCTGGTCGGCATAATTCTCTTCTTCTGCTTCTTGGATGAACTCATCATCTTCAACAAAATCCTTATGAAGAAATTCCTTCATCTCTTCCCAAGAGTACTCTGGTAGATCAAGCCTAATCCGTAGAGAACTGTCTTGTTCCCAATGCGTACAAGCATTTGATATACCATGGATTTCACCCATTTTTCTACCATGGTATACTAGTATTTTATTATAACTAATGTGTTTTCAAGCCTGTTAGATATGTTTTCAGGTTCAGGAGTGTTTTGTGATAAAGTGATGTTTTTGAGCATTTTGGAGTACAAGAGATAATACACCCGAGTTGACAATTCAAGACCAAGTCGGAAGTCAACATTGTGATAAGAATCGATCGATACTCATCCAGAGTTGTCGATCGATATAGCTGTGAAGATCCGCGTACTAGAAGATTATAATCGATCGATACACAACCAGTGTTGTCGATCGATATCAAGGACGAAATGGTTTAGCCGACTACTTCACCAAGACTTCACCAAATTACGAGATTGCCCCTGACGAGTTTTTAACCTAATGGAAATGCTTAAATATTCTTGATAAGTGTTTCTGACGGCAAGATTTTGAAGGCAGAAGCAAGCAAAGCAGAGAGTGTGAGAGAAATACTAGAGTTTTATATGTTTTGAGAGATTGGAGAGATCATTGAGAGATTTGTGATTGAACTCCATTTGTTTTACATTCCCTATCCATGCAATTCTTTTATCTGTCTTATATTATGAATTGCTTAGCTATGTCTAGGTAGTCTACTTGTTAGATCTAGGGTTTAAATAGGTTTGTGGGATTAGCCCCAAACTATAATTGGTAAGTTGTGATATTCATCAAATAGATTGCACCCTAAGCTTGTTCTAGAGTAGCTAACTAGAGCATAGATCACTAGGATCTTTGATATCTTGAATTATCTGTTTGAACTAGTTCTCTCCTTGGAAAAGAGCTAACCGCCCTCCTTGAGACCTAGTGTTCATTATCGGCTCGCGCCTAAGCATATCTAGAAGCCGTCGATCGATATCCCGACAGTTGAATCGAACGGCGCTGCGAAAGGTGTATCGCTCGATATCTCTAAAGGATATCGATCGACTCTTTTTCTGGTCAACAGACGACAGTTGAGGCCAGAGATCTAGATTATTTAACCAGTGAGACATCACTGAGAGTTAAGCGTCTGAGTTCTTTAGTATCATGCAAGCAACTTGTTAGGCATTTATAGATATTATAATCTCCATTCCTGAATAAAAGCCCTAAGTCTAGCACTCTTTATTATCATTTAAACAACCATCATATTGTTAGTTATAGCAACTACCTTGCTCATTTTAGGATTGTCATTTACATTTCATCATTAAAACCAACTTCATCATGGGCCGACATCAAAAACGCCTTCCTGCATAATTTCTTTGATGAGGCACGTGCTGAAGACTTAAGGAGCAAAATCGCCACTTTCGCGCAAAAGCCTAGTGAGACTTTTAAAGACGCGTGGATCAGATTTAAGTTCTTCCAGCGAGACTGTCCATACCATGGATTCAATGAAGTGCAGCTGCTAAGCACTTTCTACGGAGGTATCACCCTGAGGTATCAAATGGCTCTGGATACTGCTAGCGAGGGGAACCTCAACACCAGGAATCCAATAGAGGATGTTAGACTTATTGATAACCTAGCCAACAGCAGCAGCACCAAAAACACTGACTCTGACAAGAAGAAATCGGTTGCAGCCATCGGGGAGAACCAGATGAATGAAGTCAGACCTAAGATAAATGCTTTACATGCATTTCTAGGGCAGCCAGTCTGCTCAGCTGAAGAAAGAGAGGCTAGAGAAGATGATACAGAGGAAGATGTGAACTACATTGGAGGTACTAGATTTCAGAAATATGGAAACTAGAGTGAAAACATAAACTTTTTTGGCAGTGGTCAGAAGAGTAACTACAACCAGAGTTCACAGTATCAGAAACCCTTCACCAACACCAGGAACTACGACAACTCAGCTTACCAAAACCCACCATCACCCACCCAGGAGAATAAGTTTGATGCCATGATTGATAAAGTTCTTGAAGGACAACAGAAGCTTACAGTGGATTTCAAAGGAAAGATTGACTCTGTCTTCAACAATCTGAACACAAGGATAGACACCATTTGTACTCAAGTTAGGAAGCTTGAGACACAAATTGTCCAAACTGAAGACTCTATCAGAAGAGTTGGAACTTCTAAGGAAGTAGGAGAAGGAAGCATGAAACACCACGTGAATGCCATTATAGATGATGATTTCTGGCAAGTGGTGGAGCATGAGAAGCTACAACAAGGAGACTTTGAAGTGGAAAGTTCACTAAGTTTCGGAGGATCACAATGGTGTCGATCGACACTAACTAGTCCACATCGATTGACACAAACGATGTCATTTCCAGATACGACTGCAGATTGCAACGCGGTTAGGATCTTGACACATGCTGAATTCACGGCTTCGCATCCTCATCCACCCACCCCCACCTACGAAGATATCAACCGATGAGAAGAGCCACTCATCGATCGACACAAATATGAAACACGCATCGATCGATCCTTTACTCTACCTATCTATCGACATGCACCTCTCACATACCGAGTGCAACTACCATCAATTGACAGCAACCGAATCAATGCACTCCGTCCCACACAGAAACCACAAGCTGACCCTGCAGAGACTACTAGTAACCCTTACGACACTACACCAACATCAGAGGGAACTGAAGGAAGAAGGTTAAGGAGTATGAAGGAGAAAACTCTTAAGAACCTTAAGAGGGAAGCTAATGAGAAGGAGATTGATGGTTTCAATAAGAGAGTTATCAGAATCCCACTAGAGAAACCCTTTGAGGAGGTTTACTTCACAAGTAGATTGTGGATGTTCTCCAGAGAAACAAGGGAGACTGAAAATGACATTAGGAGAATGTTTGCCAATGTCATAGAAGATATGAGGAAGACGATCACATTGAAGAAGAAGAGTGATCCTGGGAAGTTTGCAATACCTTGTGTAGTACAAGGGATTGAGTTTCCTCATGCACTATGTGACACTGGTTTTTCAGTCAGCATCTTACCAAAGGTTATGGCAGACCATCTGTGTCTGAAAGTAGAGCCTTCACCAGAGATCTTCACATTTGTGGACTACACTCAGAAAAATTCTGGAGGCTTGATCAGAGACTTGGAAGTGCAGATTGGTAATGCAATTGTCCCTGTGGATTTTCATGTCCTAGACATCAAGTTAAATTGGAACTCTTCCCTCTTACTTGGAAGAGCATTTCTGGCTACAGTAGGAACTGTATGTGACATGAAAACCAACAGGATGTGCTTGACTATGATAGATCCAGATATCCACTACGACCCTGTCAAACTTGGCAAACCACCAGCTAAAACCGTGGAAAAAGAAGACGATCTTGGTATCATTGCAGTTTGTCATTGTGAAGTAGAATACGAGACAGAGTACTCGGGATCGATCGACAACATCTCTACATCATCGATCGACCCCAGCGAGTCAGAAGAGATCGACACCGACGATTGATTATCGATCGACAGAGGCACACCAGCTGATGAACTCGACTTACCAGATCATTGCTACCCAAATTTCGCCATCCAACCCAACAACAAAGAAGATGATTACTCAGAAAGAAGTTGGGCAGATAGCGGATTTCATGAAAGTTTTGCAGTAGATACAGCCAGATCTTCCCACAGTGGAAACCACATTGAAGAATTTGATGAAGATTATTGGGAAGAAAGAGCTTGGGAAAACTACATGGACAATGATAGATTTGCAAATTGTTTCCCAAAATCGACTGACATCCACTGTCCACCATTGATCGATTATCTACTTCACCCAGCAAAACGACATCGTCCATCGATCGACATCGCCCTCGATCGATATTGACCCAGACGACTTAAAGGACAAAATCAGAATTTCACCTATTAGGGCAACATATGTGTATATAAAGTTGTCAACACCAGCCACGAAAATTCAAACTTCAACAACTTATACCCAGCAGCTTCCAGCAAATAGCAACATCACCATGGAGGACTGCAACATGAAGAACAATCGATCAAACTTTGCAGCTAGACGATCACCATCGATCACCACCACCACTGCACCATCGATCGATCCCTTTACCAGAGCTCAATCTCAATTTCATGATCCATACGATATCAGGAATGTTTCACTAACACCTGATGAATTTGGTTTTTTCAGGGACACATATGGCTTTGCAAAAGCCATGGATGGAAGAGTTCTGCACATAACCAGAAAATACATAGCAGACATCCTTCAAGTTGCCAAGGGACCAGAAAACATGTTCACACAGCAATGTGGCCATCCAGACATCCTAGCTCACGTCCAAGACAACCACCACGTCACCACAAGGGAGGATACAATTCCTCAAAGTTTTGGTCAACCTAGGAGATCACCATCGATTGATAACGTTTCATCACCATCGATCGACGGTGAGTTACCCAGATCGATCGACAGCGCAAGAGTCAGATCGATCGACAGACGTATGGATTTTGGAAGACGTGCCTTTGATTCCAGCGGATCCAAAAGATTCAAATGGGAAGCGAGGGACGAATTTGGTGTCCACAGAGATGAGTTTGGACATGCTAGGGGAGTTGATGGTGAAATCATCCATGTCACCAAGGAGCATATAAGAAGAATCCTGGAGAGAGCATCTCTTTTTTCACAGGAGTTGCTTACGCCTTCCAGAACATACACGCCCTTACCATGCATACATACCACCACCAGTACCCTACAGCAGATAGGAGATAGATGATATGGTGACTGATGTGTGGAGAGCTCATGCACACCTTGAGGCAGATTTTCGCACACTGGTGGAAGATACTTTCCAGCCTTTGGATAGTAGCTATGAAGCTCTCCAAAGTGATATGGCAGTGCTAAGAATGGAGATTGAGAGCATTAGAACCATTCTTGAGAAGGAAGCTACGCCATCTGTATCGATCGACACAACACCGATACCATCGATCGACATCGGCAAGACTACATCCAAGGACCAACCAGAATGTTCATCACCTAAAAGAGATGAATGGGAGATTGCTTACATCAATACATGGATTTGAGACGTCTACAGCCCTCTCAACAGCAATGTCGAATGGTTAAGGAAGAGGATTGATCTTCTACAGAAAGAGTTGGCAACAATTCGCGAGAAAAGTCAGGTTCAGAATGCTACTGTTCCGTCGATCAACACACCGTCTTCACCATCGATCGACACAAGGTTCGCAGCAATGGAGGATAGGATGAAATCATACGAGGAAAGGCACAATCACTACAGTTCACCTATCATGCGATACCTGGATACACTGTCACAACAATTGAACGAGTTGCAACAAGACATTGGCATAGTTCAAGATCATATTGGTCTTCGTGACAGAAACGCGACATCGATCGACAGGCTCAGACCCATATCGATCGACATCGAGCAACCACCAGCGCAAACAGCATGCACAGCAGCAGAAGTTGATCAGATCAAACATGAGCTATACGAGGCTATGAATGCTATGGAGGAGAGACTCAACGGGAGAAGTGATGACATTGACGACACTCTCAACGAAAGAGTGAACAGCCTATGCAGAACTACTCGTCAACTGAAGAACGAGATACGTGCTATACTGTACCAAGGACAGCTTTCAGAATCGATCGACACAGTTACCACTGGATCGACCGATGGAACTCCCGGCGAAACGACCGACGCACATGTTGTAGCATCAATCGACACCGAATCCTTGGCAGACCGAGATCAGCTGACTCATAACCAGCATGACACATCACAACATGACGAACTGTCCGAGCATTCAACAATTGATTTCTATCAACATCAGTTCGACATGGAAGATTTAGACAGAAGGCTACAAGTCATCAAAGCAGATTTAGCAAATATGCATCAAAGATGGACTAGACCAGATGATGCCATAAGAAGTTTCACTGCTACTGTGTCCAAAGATGAAGGAGACGTTTGCCCACCAGCAAACAACTGCTCCTACCACAACTGAGTCACACACCCACCAAAGTGAAGCTAAATGACTATAATAAAGCGCTGAGTGGGAGGCAACCCACTATTAGATTTTCTTTTATTTTCTTTTTAAGTTATTTTTACATTTTTACTTTTATTTTTCGCATTTATTTTTTGCAGTTTTTAAAGATCCAAGTAGAATGATGATTCCATCGACAGACACATTCCATTCACATCGCTCGACACCACACGACCATTACTAACGATCGACGTACACCTTTGCACATCGATCGACACCATATCAGTCAGGTTTAGTCGTTCTATCTTGTTACATTCAGTTCTTATGATTTATTTATTCACTTCACTCCGGCTGTGTTACACTGGGACAGTGTAATTTAAGTCTGGGGGGGGAGTTTACTAATATGCGTTTTTATTTTGGTTTTTATTTAAAATGTTTTCAAAATTATTTTTGACATAAGTACTAAAAGGGGACATTGATATAGATTTATACTTGATTATCTAACCACTATTTAGCACCATTCTAGATTTACTGATTGCAGATAGTACTATGCTAAAGTGGATCAACCTGTCACCTATATACACTAGCTGAGATTGTTTGAAGGAACCAAAGCTGACCTCAGACACTAATACTGACTTTATTTGCTTGTCTTGGGGCTTGGTAATCACTGGATCGGAATCCTCTTACAAGTCTGGAAGGTAAAAAGTTTGTGTGTTTCTGGTTCCCTTCCTTCTCTCTCTTCGGCATCTCAAAGATCTAAGTTTTATGTTATAAAGGATTGAAATGATTTCTTGAGAGGAAGAGGAGTAGGAGTGTCTCCTGCGACCCCAGTATTCTAAATCTCAGGGATGATCACACATTGTAGAAACGAGGGATAGGTAAATTACCTGAGACCCCAGTATTCGCTACACTTTGTCAAAATGTATGAGTTACAAATGCAAATGTCAATGAGATAGAATAGATGACCTTTGTGGCATCGAAACCTGTTGAAACTGAAACTAATAAGAGATTCAGAGAAGAGAGATGAGGGGATAAAGGGATTAGAGAAGACTACCTGTGTGTTCAGATACTTGTTTGAGTTGAAATCATGTGTCCTTTGATTGATACTCCCAAGGTAAAGCCTGCACTTTTATTTTATGTTAAGAAATGAGGTTAGTAGAGGGGAATGTCAGATAAGATTTGCTAAGTTGTGGACTAGATGGAATTTGGTTGCTAAGCTAGGATAATGCATAATGAACTTCTGTGATTAAGATGTTTAGATATGAATTGCGAACCCATAGAGTGATGACTTCAATATTTTGAATCTTTGAGTCCCTACTGTTTTCAAACCTTTTCCAAAGACTACTTGTTTTTGCATGAGGACAAGCAAAGGAGTAAGTCTGGGGGAGTTGATATACCATGGATTTCACCCATTTTCTACCATGGTATACTAGTATTTTATTATATAACTAATGTGTTTTCTAGCCTGTTAGGTATGTTTTCAGGTTCAGGAGCGTTTCGTGATAAATTGATGTTTTTGGAGCATTTTGGAGTACAAGAGATAATACACCCGAGTTGACCATTTAAGACCAAGTCGGAAGTCAACATTGTGATAAGAATCGATCGATACTCATCCAGAGTTGTCGATCGATGTAGCTGAGAAGATCCGCGTACTAGAAGATTATAATCGATCGATACACAACCAGTGTTGTCGATCGATATCGAGGACGAAATGGTTTAGCCGACTAATTCACCAAGACTTCACCAAATTACGAGATTGCCCCTGACGAGTTTTTAACATAATTGAAATGCTTAAATATTCCTGCTAAGTGTTTTTGACGGCAAGCTTTTGAAGGCAGAAGCAAGCAAAGCAGAGAGTGTGAGAGAAAGACTAGAGTTTTATATGTTTTGAGAGATTGGAGATTGAGAGATTTGTGATTGAACTCCATTTGTTTTATATTCCCTATCCATGCAATTCTTTTATCTATCTTATATTATGAATTGCTTAGCTATGTCTAGGTAGTCTACTTGTTAGATCTAGGGTTTAAATAGGTTTGTGGGATTAGCCCCAAACTATAATTGGTAAGTTGTGATATTCATCAAATTGATTGCACCCTAAGTTTGTTCTAGAGCAGCTAACTAGAGCATAGACCACTAGGATCTTTTATATCTTGAATTATCTGTTTGAACTAGTTGTCTCCTTGGAGAAGAGCTAACCGCCCTCCTTGAGACCTAGTGTTCATTATCGGCTCGCGCCTAGGCATATCTAGAAGCCGTCGATCGGCGCTGCGAAAGGTGTATCGCTCGATATCTCTAAAGGATATTGATCGACTCTTTTTCTGGTCAACAGACGACAGTGTAGGCCAGAGATCTAGATTATTTAACCAGTGAGACATCACTGAGAGTTAAGCGGCTGAGTTCTTTAGTATCATGCAAGCAACTTGTTAGGCATTTATAGATATTATAATCTCCATTCCTGAATAAAAGCCCTAAGTCTAGCACTCTTTATTATCATTTAAATAACCATCATATTGTTAGTTAGAGAAACTACCTTGCTAATTTTAGGATTGTCATTTACATTTCATCATTAAAACCAACTTCACCTAGGATTGATTAATTGATTAGATTTAATTGGTTCCCTAACTCCTCGTGATTAGATCCCTAAGTACTACAGCTGAACCTCTTATTTGAGAGAGTAAGCTCTATAGGGTAATTTGAGCAGTATCAACATTCTTGATTAAAGTTGCTTCAGCATACAGTGTCTTCTTCTTCTCTGAATATTGTGGGCTTAGAACCAATCCTCCATATCTTTCTCCCATCTGAAGTAGTCTTCTGGCCCTTGGTTATAGCCTGAATATGTGATGTGTCTTGGCTCATACTCATCATCATCATCTCTTCCAGCCTCACTTAAGACTTCATTCTCTTCAGCAGAATCAGGATGACTTTCGGGTTCATCTCCATAACTTACTTCAGAGTAGTCTAAACTGACTTGAGCATCAGTTTCAACTTGGTGATCACCCTCCTGATCAGAATAAGGTAGCTCACACCATGGTATTTCCTTGGAACGAGACTCCTCTTCATCCTCTTTTTCATGATAAGAGTATGGTATTTCACACCATGGCCTCTCTTCAACATAAGACTCCTCATGTTCTGAGTTATAATCAAAGCCATATTCTTGATAAACCTCTTCTGCTTCAGCCTCTTCATTGAAACAATCTTCTGTTTCTACTCCATGAGTCTCCTCTTCATGCTGGCTGTGTTCTTCTAGACTGATCTCGGATCCAGTTTCCTCGTGATACAACTCGCCCTCATGGTTATCTCTCTGGTCAGCTTCTTCTCTAGACCAATCAATGGAGTTAATCTCATGCTGGTAAAGGTCTGGTGGTTCTGGTTCCTTTTCTGATCCAGTCTCCTCGGCAAACTCTCTTCCTCCATACTGATTTCAGAATCAGTTTCTCCTTCCCATGAGTTGTAGTCAGATTCTCCACCCCCACTCCAAGAGTGGTTTTCTTCTTCACCCCAATCAATATCTGAGGTGTTAAGATCACTTTCTCCATCTTCTTCCTCTGGTTTTCTCCTTGAAAAGAAAGAAAACAATTTAAGTGTGTTGCAACAATAAGGAAATAAGTTTATGGAAAATTCACTTCTTAATTAACTTTATTTTTTAAATACTATAACAATGCAGCACGAAATATATAAACTAAAACAAGAAATTTAACTTTTTATTTTGGTTTTCAGATTAATAGAAACAAAGAACAATATATTTTTTTTTATATATGCAAGCAAATCTAAAAAAAAAAAGAAAACTAGGAAATAAACTAAATGCAAAAATTTTAAATATGGCAATGGGAGCTGGGGGAATGAATGCAAACAACTAGGCTGATTTTTCAAAAGAATTTCGCGGATCAAAACCACTTAACTCCTTCTCAAGAACAGCAAGAACACAAATCAGCAACAATGGCAGAAATAAAGAAAAATTCAAGCAAATAACAATTTTTATGGGTTTTATGAATAATAAACTGAATCAAAACAGCAACTAGAACATAAAGAAAAATTTTATGGTTTTCAATTTTCTGGAAATCAAATAACAAGAACAGAAATAATAGCAAGACAATTTTTATGATTTTTTTTTTTATTTATAAATGCAAAAACAAATGAAACTAAAAATTATTGCAAATAAAAGGGATAGGATAGATGCAACCTGATAGATAGGAGCTTTTGAAGCTCTGATACCAGATGATGTAAGATTGGAATCACTTTAGATCACTTGATGGTCAGCAGATTCTAAGCTTAGCTTGCGGAAGGTGGGATGTTGGTAGAGATGGTGGAGAAGTTTTGATTGACTCTCTCAATCCTTGGGTTTGATTAACTCTCTCAATATGTGTCTAAAGGCTCCTGAATCTCTCAATGAACCTGTGAACCACGAGCTCTATAGTCTCCAAATATTTCTCACACTTAGAAACTAAAGAACAGATTTTTATGCAAAGAAACTCTTTGATAAAAGATAAACTGATGAATATTATTTCTTTGAAGATTGAAAGGTAATTTTTACAAATGACGAAATGAGCTTTATATAGAGCTCCTTACATGATTCTCTAACAGTATAAAAAGATAAAAATAAGAAAGAAATCACAGAATTCAATAAACTAGCCGTTGGAGGCAAAATGAGCAAATTGGGTGGGATTAGGCTGAGTGCAAGGGATTCTTCGGTTGGCTTGATTCTAGAAAGCTTTGTAAAGTAGTAATGAAGTCTTGGAGTGTATCTGGTCGTGCAATAAGTCTCCTTTCCTCCAAAGATTAAGTAAAAGAGTTGTCGGGGGTTTATTGGCAAAGACTCCAAATACGACAAGTAAAAACAAGAGTAGATCCGCCTGATCCACTGGGTGCTGGAGCATGGAATGAAGATTATAGCAGTTTCTGGATGGTAAATAATCTCTCGCCAAGTCTTGGTTTGACAAAGATTGAACCGGTGAAACTCCAAATCAGGTAGGTGCAAAACTGGTTTGACCGGTTTTGGAGATTGGACCATAACTTCAGATTTCCGTGGAATTTTCTCTTCATTCTTGGCTTGATGGAAAGCTAAAAGATTCTTCTTGAAGGCCATGATTTCGTTTGGATCATAACGCTTCTTCGTTGGGCTTGAAACATCTTCTAAACTCGGATACTCGCAGATGGATGGGCTGGAGAATCTCCGTTTTGTAAAATTCATATCTTCCTGGTCTGAGTAGCTTTGGGGATGCTTCCAATTGGGCTTGTCTCCTTGTTGAGTGTAGAACGCATGCAAATTGGTCTTGTGTCTAAATTCCTTCGGGTTGGTGAGACACATTGTCTTGACTGAACACATATCCTGGTTAGTCCGCTTTGGAAAGACTTCTTCTTCTTTTGGAAAGGCTTCATGTTAGAAAGGACTTCTGCTTCTTTCGGAAAGGCTTCCTTTTTAGAACGGACATATGACAATATCTTCAAAGTGAGGAGAAAGATATCCCACTTTCTATCCAGGTGATTCCAGATTAGCCTGTTCGGACATATGACAATATCTTCATGATTCTTATCAAACAAGGATGAACTACGATGTAAGAAGCTTGATTGGGAACCACTAGTCAGTGGAGAATAACCAGGAAGTTGAATACATCTCATAGAAGTTGTGAGAAAGAAGATATCCCACTTTCTATACAGGTGATTCCAGATTAGCCTGTTCGGACATATGGCAATATCTTCATGATTCTTATCAAACCAGGATGAACTGATATACCATGGATTTTACCCGTTTTTAACCATGGTATACTAGTATTTTATTATATATTTAATCTGTTTTCTAGCCTGTTAGGTATGTTTTCAGGTTCAGGAGCATTTTGTGAGAAAGTGATGTTTTTGGAGCATTTTGGAGTGCAAGAGATGATACACCCGAGTTGACCATTCAAGACCAAGTCGGAAGTCAACATTGCGATTATATCGATCGATACTCATCCTGAGTTGTCGATCGATTTAGCTGAGAAGATCCGCGTACTAGAAGATTATAATCGATCGATACACATCCAGTGTTGTCGATCGATATCGAAGACGAAATAATTTAGCCGACTACTTCACCAAGACTTCACCAAATTACGAGATTGCCCCTGACGAGTTTTTAACCTAATGGAAATGCTTAAATATTCCTGCTAAGTGTTTTTTGACGGCAACCTTCGAAAGAAGCAAGCTTTTGACAACCCTCAAGAGAAAAGCAGAGAGTGTGAGAGAGAGACTAGAGTTTTATTTGTTTGAGAGATTGGAGAGATTTCTCATCTCCTTTTGTATTTCTACTTTATTCTATCTATGCAATTCTTTCATCTATCTATTGTTATGAATTGCTTAGCTATGTCTGAGTAGTCTACTTGTTAGATCTAGGGTTCAAATAGGTTTGTGGGATTAGCCCCAAACTATAATTGCTAAGTTGTGGTACTCATCAAATGGATTGCACCCTATGCTTGTTTTAGATTAGCTAACTAGAACATAGATCACTAGGATCTTTGATTATCTTGAATTATCCATTTGAGCTTGCTTGTCTCCCGTTGAGAAGAGCGACAGCTCCTCCTTGAGACCTTGTGGTCATATTCGGCTCGCGCCTAGGCAGATCTAGAAGCCGTCGATCGATATCCCGACAGGTGAATCGATCGGCGCTGCGAAAGGTGTATTGCTCGATATCTCAGAAGGATATCGACCGACTCTTTTTCTGTGTCATCATGCGAAAGGTGTGGCCAGAGATCTAGATTATTTAACCAGTGATACTTCACTTGAGTTAAGCGGCTGAGATCTATAGTATCATGCAAGCAACTTGTTAAAGCATTTATAGAGATTATAATCTCCATTCCTGAATAGAAACCCTATGTCTAGCACTCTTTATCACATTTGAACAACCCTCATATTGTTAGTTAGAGCAACTACCTTGCTCATTTTAGGAATTGTTACTTTTATTTCCATCATATAAACCAACCTTGCCTAGGATTGACTAGTAGATTTTATTTAATTGGTTCCCTAGCTCCTCGTGATTCGATCCCTAAGTACTACAGCTGTACCTCTTATTTGAGAGAGTAAGCTCTACTGGGTAATTTGAGCACTATCAAATTTGGCGCCGTTGCCGGGGAGCTTTGATCGCCA
This sequence comes from Raphanus sativus, assembly GCF_000801105.2. Lineage (NCBI taxonomy): Eukaryota > Viridiplantae > Streptophyta > Magnoliopsida > Brassicales > Brassicaceae > Raphanus > Raphanus sativus. The sequence continues at coordinate 23,422 of NW_026615597.1, read as the reverse complement.
TTAGATTTAATCTTATTTATCTTAGGTTTTTCTTTTACCCCCCTTTTTGATTAAATTTTTTCTTGTCTTTTCAGGTACATGCCCAGCAGTACTAGAAGCAATAGGGAAATCAACTATTATTCTCAGAAGATCCTGCACACTTGGAACGCTCAATCCGCAAAGACCTACGCTCCGCATCGATCGACAGAACCGCAGTACCGTCGACTGATACTCACGTTCAACAGTCGACCGACACTCAGACAACACCGTCGACCGATACCGTTCGCCGATCCACATCGTTCGATACTTCTAACTGTATATCGATCGACACTACCCCGCGAAGCATGGTCGCGATTGTTATTCTCACGCAGGGCGAGAATGGAAACCTGTATGAACAAGATGGTCATCTGCGTAATGCAACAGGTCAGAAGCTATATGCACAGGGAAACATAATCCCTGAGCCTGAAGCTGAGGCTCTAGGAGAAGCTCAAACACGATCGTTGGCAGATTAAAACCGTCCAGACGAGTACTACACCAACAGATCAGCTATTCGACTTCCAGAGATTCAGAAGCCGAACTTCGAGCTCAAGCCTCAGTACTACTCTCTCGTGTCTCAGATACCTTATTATGGGCTATCACATGAGCATCCTATGGACCATCTGGAGAGGTTCGAGGATCTTATCGCTGCTATTCGTATGGATGGAGTCCCTGAGGACTACCTACTCTGCAAGCTCTTCAAATACTCACTGATTGGAGAAGCTTCGCACTGGCTCAAGCAGCTACCTACAGGATCACTGACATCCTGGGCCGACATCAAAAACGCCTTCCTGCGTAATTTCTTTGATGAGGCACGCGCTGAAGACTTAAAGAGAAAAATCGCCACTTTCGCGCAAAAGCCTAGTGAGACTTTTAAAGACGCGTGGATCAGATTTAAGTTCTTCCAGCTAGACTGTCCACACCATGGATTCAATGAAGTGCAGCTGCTAAGCACTTTCTACAGAGGTATCGCCTTGAGGTATCAGATGGCTCTTGATACTGCTAGTGAGGGGAACTTCAACACTAGGAATCCAATAGAGGCTGTGAGACTTATTGAAAACCTAGCCAACAGCAGCAGCACCAAGAACACTGACTCTGACAAGAAGAAATCGGTTGCAGCCATCGGGGAAAACCAGATGAATGAAGTCAGAGCCAAGATAGATGCTTTACATGCATTTCTGGGGCAGCCAGTCTGCTCAGCTGAAGAAGGAGAGGCTAGAGAAGATGATACAGAGGAAGATGTGAACTACATTGAAGGTACTGGATTTCAGAGATATGGAAACCAGAGTGGAAACATAAACTTTTTTGGCAGTGGTCAGAAGAGTAACTACAACCAGAGTTCACAGTATCAGAAACCCTTCACCAACACAAGGAACTACGGCAACTCAGCTTACCAAAATCTACCCCCACCCACCCAGGAGAGTAAGTTTGATGCCATGATTGATAGAGTTCTGGAAGGTCAGCAGAAGCTTACAGTAGACTTCAATGGGAAGATTGATTCTGTCTTCAACAATCTGACCACAAGGATAGACACCATTTGCACTCAAGTTTAGAAACTTGAGACACATATTGTCCTGACTGAAGACTCTATCAGGAGGATTGGAACTTCTAAGGAAGTAGGGGAAGGAAATAGGAAACACCACGTGAATGCCATCATAGATGATGATTTCTGGCAAGTGGTGCAACAGGAGAAGCTACAAGAAGGAGACTTTGAAGTGGAAAGTTTACTAAGTCTCGGTGGATTACAATGGTGTCGATCGACACCACCTAGTCCACATCGATCGACATCAACGATGTCAATTCCGGATACGACTGCAGATTGCAACACGGTTAGGATATTGACACATGCTGAATTCACGGCTTCTCATCCATACCCACCCACCCACACCTACGAAGATATCGATCGACGAGACGAGCCACTCATCGATCAACACAAAGACGAGAAACATATCGATCGACCCTTTTCTCCACCTATCGATCGACACGCACCTCTCACATACCGAGTGCAACTACCATCGATAGACAACTACCACTCAGACCCACACCGAAACCACAAGCTAAGCCTACAGAAATCACTGGTAACCCTTCAGACACTACACCTACATCAGAGGGAACTGAAGGAAGAAGGTTAAGGAGTAGGAAGGAGAAGATTCCTAAGAACCTTAAGAGGGAAGCTAATGAAAAGGAGACTGATGGTTTCACTAAGAGAGTTATCAGAATCCCACCAGAGAAACCTTTTGAGGAGGTTTACTTCACAAGCAGATTGTGGATGTTCTTCAGAGAAACAAGGGAGACTGAAACTGACATTAGGAGAAGGTTTGACAATGTCAGAGAAGATATGAGGAAATGGATTACTTTGCAGAAGAAGAGTGATCTTGGGAAGTTTGCAATACCGTGTGTGGTACAAGGGATTGAATTTCCTCATGCACTATGTGACACTGGTTCATCAGTCAGCATCTTACCAAAGGTCATGGCAGACCATCTGGGCCTGCAAGTAGAGCCTTCACCGGAGATCTTTACCTTCGTGGATTACTCTCAGAAAAACTCTGGAGGCTTCATCAGAGAACTGGAGGTACATATTGGTAATGCTATCGTCCCTGTGGATTTTCATGTCCTAGACATCAAGCTAAATTGGAACTCTTCCCTCTTACTTGGAAGAGCATTTATGGCTACAGTAGGAGCCATATGTGACATAAACACCAACAGGATGTGCTTGACTTTGATAGATCCAGAGATCCACTACGACCCTGTCAAGCTTGGCAAACCACCAGCCAAATCAGTGGTAAAGGAAGATGATACTGGTATCATAGCAGTTTGTCATTGTGAAGTCGAGTTTGAAACAGAGTACTCGGGATCGATCGACAGCACTTTAACATCATCGATCGACACTTGCAAGTCAGAGGAGATCGACAACAAATATGGATCATCGATCGACAGAGACCCACCAGATGATGAACTCAATCTACCAGATCATTGCTACCCGAATTTCGCCATCCCACCCAGCCGAAAGGAAGATGATTACTCAGTAAGGAGTTGGGCAAATAGCGGATTTCATGAGAGTTTTGCAATAGACATAGCCACCTCTTCCCACAATGGAGACCACAGTGAAGAACATGATGCAGACTATTGGGAAGAGAGAGCTTGGGAAAATTACTTGGAGAATGACAGATTTGCAATTCGATTCCCACAATCGATCAACATCAAACGCCCACCATCGATCGATTATCTACTTCATCCAGCAAAACGACATCGTCCATCGATCGACATCGCCAGTATCACATCGATCGATATTAACCCGGACGACTTGAAGGACAAAATCGGAATTTCACCGATTAGGGCAACACATGGGTATAAAAGGTCGACAACTCAAGCCACGAAAATTCAAAACTTTTCACCTTCTACCCAGCAGCTTCCAGCATTCAGAAACCTATCAATGGAGGACTGCAACAACATGTACAATCGATCCAACCGTGAAGCTAGACGTGCACCATCGATCGCCACCACCACATCACCATCGATCGATGCCTTCAACAGAGCTCAACCTCGATATCATGAACCTTACGATATCAGGAACATTTCACTAACACCTGATGAATTTGGAATTTTCAGGGACGCAGAAGGCTATGCAAGAGCAATGGATGGAAGAGTTCTGCACATAACCAGAGAGGACATAGCAGACATCCTCCAAGTTGCTAATGGACCAGAAAACCTGTTCACACAGCAACGTAGCCATCCAGACATCCTAGCTCACGTCCAGGACAACCACAACACCAACACAAGGGAGGATACAGTTCCTCAACAATTCGGTCAACCTAGAAATTCACCATCGATCGACATCGTTTCGACACCATCGATTGATGGCGAATATCCCGGATCGATCGACAGAACAAGATTCAGATCGCCCGACAGACGATTAGAGTTTGGACGACGTGCCTTCAATACTGATGGATCCAGGAGATTCAAATGGGAAGCCAAGGATGAATATGGTGTCTACAGAGATGAGTTTGGCTATGCTAGAGGAGTTGATGGTGAGATCATCCATGTTACCAAGGAGCAAGTAAAGAGAATTTTGGATAGAACATCCCTTTTTCACAGAGGTTGCTTACGCCTTCCAGTACACACACGCCCTTACCATGCATACATACCACCACCAGTACCCTACAATAGAGAGGAGATAGATGATATGGTGACTGATGTATGGAGAGCTCAGGCACACCTTGAGGCAAACATAACCACATTTGTGGAAGACACTTTCCAGCCTTTGGATGTCAGTTACAAAGACTTCCAGAATGATATGGCTGAGATAAGAGTGGAGCTTGGAAACATATTAACCATGCTTGAGAAAGAGGCTACGCCACCAGTATCGACCGGCAGAGTACGAGTACCATCGATCGACATCGGCAAGACTACATCCATGAACCGACCAGAATGTTCATTACCTGAGAAAGATGAATGGGAGGTTGCTTACATCAATACACGGATTGGAGACGTCTACAGCCCTCTCAACAACAATGTCGAATGGTTAAGCAAGAGTATCGATCTTCTACAGAAAGAGTTGGACACAATTCGCCAGAATGATCAAGCTAAGAATGCTACGTTTTCATCGATCGACAGGCCTAAACCAATATCGATCGACATCGAACCACCACCAGCGAAGAGAGCATGCACTACAGCAGAAGTTGATGAACTTAAACATGAGTTGTACGAAGCTATGGATGCTATGGAGAGGAGACTCAACGGGACCTGTGATACCATTGACTACACTGTTAACGAACAAGTTAACAGCCTATGCAGAACTACTCGCCATATGAAGGGCAATATACGTGCTCTGCAGTACCAAGGACAGTGCTCACAGTCGATCGACACAGTAGATTCTGAGTCGACCAATAGACCCCTCAGCGAAATGACCGACGCGCATCTCGTAGCATCGATCGACACCGAGTCTTTAGCAGACCGAGATCAGTTTATTCTTGACAGGATCGAAGCATTACAGAGTGAGCTGAAGGAATTGTCCGTACATACCTACCAGACCATCGATAGGAAGGTTGGCAACATCGAATACATTGAGAATTCTGTGAGGAAACTTCAAGATATAGTCCTCCAGATAGATAAGAAACAACTACGAGCGGATGATGCCACAAGAAGCTTCGTCGCCACATGGTTCAATAGTAGGAGACACAAGATTGATGATTGCTGTCCGGCAATCAGCAGTTTCTGCACCCCATGAGTCACTCACCTACCACAGTCAAGCTAAATGACTATAACAAAGCGCTGAGTGGGAGGCAACCCACTATTAGGTTTTCTTTTATTTTTCTTTTCTTTATTTTATTTTTCATTTTTGCTTTTATTTTTTCGGATTTATTTTGCAGTTTTTATTAGATCCAAGTAGAATGATGATTCCATCGACCGACATTCACCATTCATATCGCTCGACACCGCACGACCATCACTAACGATCGACGTACACCACTACGAATCGATCGACACCTTGTCGATCAGGTTTATTCATTCTAACTTGTTATATTTATTAATTATGATTTATTTTGTTTACCTCACCACAGGCTGTGTTACACTGGGACAGTGTAATTTAAGTCTGGGGGGGGGAGTTTACTAATATGTGTTTTTATTATGGTTTTTATTCAAATTGTTTTTCAAAATTATTTTTCGTATAAGTATTAAATAGGAACATTGATATAGATTTATATTTGATTGTTTGACCACTCTTTAGCACCATTCTAGATTAATGATTGCAGATAGTACTAAAGATGCTAAAGTGGATCAACATGTCACCTATATTCACTAGCTAAGATTGTTTGAAGGAACCAAAGCTGACCTCCAACACTAATACTGACTTATTTGCTTGTCTTGGGGCTTGGAAATCACTGGATCAGAATCCTCCTACAAGTCTGGAAGGTAAAAAGTCTGTGTGTTTCTGGTTCCCTTCCTTCTCTCTCTTCAGCGTCTCGAGATCTAAGTTTATGTTATAAAAGATTGAAATGATTTCTTGAGAGGCAGAGGGGTAGGAGTGTCTCCTGCGACCCCAGTATTCTAAATCTCAAGGATGATCACACATTGTGGAAACGAGGGATAGGTAAATTACCAAAGACCCCATTATTCGCTACACTTTGCCAAAAAATGTATGAGTTACAATGCAAATGTCAATGAGATGGACTAGATGACCTATGTGGCATCGAAACCTGTTGAAATTGAAACTAATAAGAGATTCAGAGAAGAGAGAAGAGGGGAGAAAGGGATCACAGAAGACTACTTGTGTGTTCAGATACTTGTTTGAGTTGAATCCATGTGTCCTTTGATCGATACTCCCAAGGTAAAGCCTGCACTTTTATTTTATGTTAAGAAATGAGGTTAGTAAAGGGGAATGTCAGATGAGATTTGCTAAGGTGTTGACTAGATGAGTTTGGTTGCTAAGCTAGGATAAGGCATAATGAACTTCTGTGATTAGGATGTTTAGACATGAATCGCAAACCCATAGAGTGATGACTTCAATATTTTTAATCTTTGAGTTCCTGCTGTTTTTAAACCTTTTCCAAAGGCTACTGTTTTTACTTGCGAACAAGCAAAGGAGTAAGTCTGGGGGAGTTGATATACCATGGATTTTACCCATTTTTTAACCATGGTATACTAGTATTTTATTATATATTTAATCTGTTTTCTAGTCTGTTAGGTATGTTTTCAGGTTCAGGAGCATTTTGTGAGAAAGTGATGTTTTTGGAGCATTTTGGAGTGCAAGAGATGATACACCCGAGTTGACCATTCAAGACTAAGTCGGAAGTCAACATTGCGATTATAATCGATCGATACTCATCCTGAGTTGTCGATCGATGTAGCTGAGAAAATCCGCGTACTAGAAGATTATAATCGATCGATACACATCCAGTGTTGTCGATCGATATCGAAGACGAAATGGTTTAGCCGACTACTTCACCAAGACTTCACCAAATTACGAGATTGCCCCTGACGAGTTTTTAACCAAATGGAAATGCTTAAATATTCCTGCTAAGTGTTTTTTGACGGCAACCTTCGAAAGAAGCAAGCTTTTGACAACCCTCAAGAGAAAAGCATAGAGTGTGAGAGAGAGACTAGAGTTTTATTTGTTTTGAGAGATTGGAGAGATTTCTCATCTCCTTTTGTATTTCTACTTTATTCTATCTATGCAATTCTTTCATCTATCTATTGTTATGAATTGCTTAGCTATGTCTGAGTAGTCTACTTGTTAGATCTAGGGTTCAAATAGGTTTGTGGGATTAGCCCCAAACTATAATTGCTAAGTTGTGGTACTCATCAAATGGATTGCACCCTATGCTTGTTTTAGATTAGCTAACTAGAACATAGATCACTAGGATCTTTGATTATCTTGAATTATCCATTTGAGCTTGCTTGTCTCCCGTTGAGAAGAGCGACAGCTCCTCCTTGAGCAGATCTAGAAGCCGTCGATCGATATCCCGACAGGTGAATCGATCGGCGCTGCGAAAGGTGTATCGCTCGATATCTCAAAAAGATATCGATCGACTCTTTTTCTGTGTCATCATGCGAAAGGTGTGGCCAGAGATCTAGATTATTTAACCAGTGATACTTCACTTGAGTTAAGCGGCTGAGATCTATAGTATCATGCAAGCAACTTGTTAAAGCATTTATAGAGATTATAATCTCCATTCCTGAATAGAAACCCTATGTCTAGCACTCTTTATCACATTTGAACAACCCCTCATATTGTTAGTTAGAGCAACTACCTTGCTCATTTTAGGAATTGTTACTTTTATTTCCATCATATAAACCAACCTTGCCTAGGATTGACTAGTAGATTTTATTTAATTGGTTCCCTAGCTCCTCGTGATTCGATCCCTAAGTACTACAGCTGTACCTCTTATTTGAGAGAGTAAGCTCTACTGGGTAATTTGAGCACTATCATGAACCACAATATAAGAAGCTTTATTTGGAACCACTAAACAGTGTAGAATAACCAGGAAGTTGAATAAATCTTATAGGAGTTGTGAGAAAGAAGATATCCCACTTTCTATCCAGGTGATTCCAGATTTGCCTGTTCGGACGTATGACAATATCTTCATGATTCTTAATAAACCAGGATGAACCACAATCAAAGAAGCTTTATTTGGAACCACTAATCAGTGGAGAAAAACCAGGAAGTTGAATACATCTCATAGGAGTTGTGAGAAACAAGATACCCCACTTTCTGTCCAGGTGATTCCAGATTAGCCTGTTCGGACATATGACAATATCTTCATGATTCTTATAAAACCAGGATGAACCACGATCTAAGAAGCTTTATTTGGAACCACTAATCCGTGGAGAATAACCAGGAAGTTGAATACATCTCATAAGTGTTGTGAGTAAGAAGATATCCCACCTTCTATCCAGATGATTCAAGATTAGCATTTTCGGTCATATGGCAATATCTTCATGATTCTTATCAAACCATGATGAACCACAATATAATAAGCTTTATTTGGAACCAATAATCAGTGTAGAATAACTAGGAAGTGGAATAAATCTCATAGGAGTTGTGAGAAAGAAGATATCCCACTTTCTATCCAGGTGATCCAGATTAGCCTGTTTGGACATATGGCATTATCTTCATGATTCTTATCAAACCAGGATGAACCAATATGTAAGAAACTTGATTGGGAACCACTAATCAGTGGAGAATAACCAGGAAGTTGAATAAATCTCATAGGTGTTGTGAGTAAGAAGATATCCCACTTTCTATCGAGGTGATTCCAGATTAGCCTGGTCGGACATATGGCAATATCTTCATGATTCTTATGAACCACGATGTAAGAAGCTTGATTGGGAACCACTAATCAGTAAAGAATAACCAGTAAGTTGAATAAATCTCATAGGAGTTGTGAGTAAGAAGATATCCCACTTTCTATCCAGATTAGCCTGTTCGGTCATATGCCATTATCTTCATGATTCTTATCAAACCAGGATGAACCACGATGTAAGAAGCTTTATTTTGGAACCACTAATCAGTGGAGAGTAACAAGGAAGTTGAATAAATCTCATAGGAGTTTGAGGAAGAAGATATCTCACTTTCTATCCAGGTGATTCCAGATTAGCATGTTCAGACATATGGTGATATCTTCATGGTTCTTATCAAACCAGGATGAACCACGATGTAAGAAGCTTGATTGGGAACCACTAATCAGTGGAGAATAACCAGGAAGTTGAATAAATCTCATAGGAGTTGTGAGTAATGTTTGGGTCAAAATCTGTCACGACGGAATCAATTCCCGAAAGTCCCCGAAAAGTATTTCTCGGAATAAAACGCCTCGTATAATTTGAAAATAAGTTCATACGACGTCGTTCTCAAATTAGAATATCCAATCTATTCAACGAACTGTTGGGGTCAAAATCGGTCAAGACAAAATCGATGTCCGAAAGTCTCGGAAAAACATGAAAAATATTAAAGCAACCTCGAGAGACTAATTGTTAATCGAGAAACCTTAGGAAAATATTAAGTTCGAGATTAATCATCTCGAAATCAACAGCTAGAAACATTTTCTACACAAGGAAAACCTACGGAAAACTAAAAACGCAAAAACACGCACAAGCCGAAGGAACCGAGCAGCCGACTCCGGTCGTGGCCGTGGCCGCCGGGCGGCTAGCCCCGTGCTGGCCGTGGCCGCCGGGCGGCTAGCCCCGTGCTGGCCGTGGCCGCCGGCAGCTAGCGCCCGTGCTGGCCGTGGCCGCCGGGCGGCTAGCCCCGTGCTGGCCGTGGCCGCCAGGCGGCTAGCCCCGTGCTGGCCGTGGTCGGCGGCGGCTAGCGCCCGTGCTGGCCGTGGCCGCCGGGCGGCTAGCCCCGTGCTGTGATAGACCCAAAACCGGGAAGGATGCTTTGGCCGGGTGTTGGATATGAACCGAGAAGGTGAAGGCACTTCTGGAACTGGGATGGATTGATAGGATCGTCAAGAGGTGCGGAATGGCTCTTGATATACCAACGAACTATGGCTAACCACCAAAGAACGGATGTAGTGTGTTGGCTAACCACCAATAACACACAAAGATGATTGGCTGACCACCAAATCAACAAGCCGGTTCAAACCGATGAACTAGCTAAAAAACTCTCTCTCTCACTCAGAGAAAAGAAACACAAAAAACTCCAAAATGATCTGATTTTATTCATAGATGAGACTACATATTTATACTACTTGTAGTCAAAGAGAAACATAAAGAAATTGTGGAAAACAATGCATAGAAAAAGACAACATTGACTAGAAAATTATTAATGAGTCAAATTTGTGGAATTTGATGAAGACTGGTCAAGGTTGGTGAAATTGAGGCATACTGGTCAAAGTGAATCTTCAGACACTGTCCAGGTTCATTCTGGTCGTGCTGGTCCACGGTGGGAATGATCGGGATGCACGCCGGACGATCCACACAGCCCGAATTCGCGAGAACTGAAGATCACCTGATTTGTAAATTGCATAACTTCCACATCTGAACTCCGTTTGATCTGATTCTTTGTCGAGGTGTTCTGTAATTGAGTTGAGCACATTCTCCAAGTGATTTCATGCGTAGAATCCTCGTGTTTTGGAAGATATGAGTCAAACAATGAGCATATATCATTACTGCTTCCCATGACCAAACCATGCATGTCTGTTTTGCCCAGTGTGCTATCCAAGGGTGCATCAAAACCAGCTCCTTCTTCAGTGTCACTTATCTCATCCAGCTCCATAGTAGTGTCACTTATCTCACTCAGCTCATTCAGCTCCAAAGAAGTGTCACGATCTGATGGAAAAATCTCGGTTGGATCAAGCTGGTCGACATGATCCCCATGTTGGGCCGTGTCCATGAACCAAAAAGGACGATGCTTGATTTTGGTTCTATCATACTCTCCCTCTTCAAAAAGATTTGTCCTCAAATCTGAATCATTAAAAAGGAAAAGGATTATAAGCAAAAGGATTATAATCAACACAAAGCTCATTATGAATGTGGTCCGACTTTTGAATGGACAAAGATACTTCCTTTTCTGGCTCGGTTTCAACGTTCTTCAAGGTCACCAACGGTTTCTGTTTGTGGCACTTGTTAGCATAATGGCCGACCTTATGACATTTGAAGCACCTGGTAGAAAGAGCCTTACTTGTGGGTTTCACAGCTTTGCTTTTATCAAAAGAAATATCATTAGTTTTCAAATCAGAATTTGAAAGATAAGAAGACTTACATTGTTGTTTTGGTGCTGAAGAAGTGTTGGTGTTTTCCTTCCTTTTGAGTTGCCGGACAGCATGAATCGCCTTATGCAACATCTTCTCCAAACTGGCATAAGTCTGAATCTCATTCTGATCAAACACATCACGGCTGCTTCTCTTGGTTTTGGTGAAGGGACGATCACCACTTCTGACCCACTTCTCATCATCAGACCTGTTTTGTCTCTTCCTTTGTTTCTGCACAAAATCAAACCTATTAGCAGCAAACTGTTTCTTATTTCTAAAAATTAATTGCTCTTTTTCCGAAACAGTTTTAAAAGGAAAGAAGATATCATCTTGTAGTGGTTTTGATTTCTTGAGAAGTTCAAACATCCTGAAACACTTAACAAACGTTAGCACATAAAAATTCTCACACTCTCAAAGTGTTTAGCTCACGATTTTTAGGTGATCACTCAGAGTTCTTTTACTGGTTCAAAGGATGATAGGCAGTCAAAATTCAGCAATCAAAAACCCAAACCAAACTTTGTGGAAAAAGAAAAGAAATGAAGATGAAGTGATTTTTTTGTGTGGATCCGCCTTAACTGTCCTAAGGCTGGGTTTCTCTTCAGCCAGCAGGATTACTCTTCCACCACTCCAAGTGATTCAAACCAATCTTTTACTTTTTTTCTCTTTTTTTTTTCTCTTTTTTTTCTCTTTTTTTTCTTTTTTTCTCTTTTTTTTTTTAGTGGCGATCACAAGGGAGTAAAGGAACAGCCCGGATCCAAAAAGAAATAAGAAATGATGAAAAGATGAGAAGGTGAAAAGAAGATAGAAAACAAACCAGCCAAAGTGGCTCTGATACCAAATGATAGACCCAAAACCGGGAAGGATGCTTTGGCCGGGTGTTGGATATGAACCGAGAAGGTGAAGGCACTTCTGGAACTGGGATGGATTGATAGGATCGTCAAGAGGTGCGGAATGGCTCTTGATACCAACGAACTATGGCTAACCACCAAAGAACGGATGTAGTGTGTTGGCTAACCACAAATAACACACAAAGATGATTGGCTGACCACCAAATCAACAAGCCGGTTCAAACCGATGAACTAGCTAAAAAACTCTCTCTCTCACTCAGAGAAAAGAAACACAAAAAACTCCAAAAATGATCTGATTTTATTCATAGATGAGACTACATATTTATACTACTTGTAGTCAAGAGAAACATAAAGAAATTGTGGAAAACAATGCATAGAAAAAGACAACATTGACTAGAAAATTATTAATGAGTCAAATTTGTGGAATTTGATGAAGACTGGTCAAGGTTGGTGAAATTGAGGCATACTGGTCAAAGTGAATCTTCAGACACTGTCCAGGTTCATTCTGGTCGTGCTGGTCCACGGTGGGAATGATCGGGATGCACGCCGGACGATCCACACAGCCCGAATTCGCGAGAACTGAAGATCACCTGATTTGTAAATTGCATAACTTCCACATCTGAACTCCGTTTGATCTGATTCTTTGTCGAGGTGTTCTGTAATTGAGTTGAGCACATTCTCCAAGTGATTTCATGCGTAGAATCCTCGTGTTTTGGAAGATATGAGTCAAACAATGAGCATATATCATTACTGCTTCCCATGACCAAACCATGCATGTCTGTTTTGCCCAGTGTGCTATCCAAGGGTGCATCAAAACCAGCTCCTTCTTCAGTGTCACTTAGCTCATCCAGCTCCATAGTAGTGTCACTTATCTCACTCAGCTCATTCAGCTCCAAAGAAGTGTCACGATCTGATGGAAAAATCTCGGTTGGATCAAGCTGGTCGACATGATCCCCATGTTGGGCCGTGTCCATGAACCAAAAAGGACGATGCTTGATTTTGGTTCTATCATGCTGGCCATGGCCGCCGGCGGCTAGCGCCCGTGCTGGCCGTGGCCGCCGGGCGGCTAGCCCCGTGCTGGCCGTGGCCGCCGGCGGCTAGCGCCCGTGCTGGCCATGGCCGCCGGCTGCTAGCGCCCGTGCTGGCCGTGGTCGCCGGGCGGCTAGGCCCCGGGTCGCCAGAAATCCGTGTTTTGCGACTTTCCGAGATCCCGCAAACAAAACTCCTTTTCCTGCTCCAAGATTCCGAAGAACCCGTAAGACGTCAACGGACAGGAAGACTTCATATAAAACGGTGATGGTTATCTTAAAACAACATTTGCCTCAGCAATGGATCGAAGATCTTCCGAAAGACTCGACATCCAAGTAGGAGCGTTCCTGATACGTCCTGGGTCGGGACAGGATCACTCAAACGGACTTAGGGGATATGAACTCGCCAAAAGGGAGAACTGATGGGATGAACGGTGACACAAAGGGTTGCGGAAGACCCAATGATACTACCAGAGGTGAACTCCGAAGAGAACTGATGGATTGAACGGTGACACAAAGGGTTGCGGAAGGCCCGATGATACTACCAGAGGTGCTTGATTGTCGCCTGATATGACTCACAGGTCCGACAAGGAAGCAAACTCGATCTGTTGCCGGATGTGACGCACCGGTCCAACGAGAAAGAGAGAGTTACTTGGAGCTAACCACACCAAGAACAAAAAAAGTGAGATTCCCTCTCAAGGTTCCAAAAAATAAACACTCAAAACTTATTTTATATCATTGATCAAATGGCCTTTATATAATAGGCAAGACATACAAAAGGTTGGAATACAAAAGACTAGTCAAACATAGAATTTAGTAATTTATAAAAAATAAGGAAGACTTGACCAAAGACCAAAGACCAAAATGATAAATGTCTTGACTTGACCGAAATTGAATGATTGTGGTCGCAGAATTCTTCGGTTGGTCTCGTACTTCCGCATGGTCAACTGTCTCTATATTGCCGTCAGATTGATATATTATTTGACCATAGCTTGTATTTTCTTGTTGGACCTTTTTTTCTTTGGGCTGAAAAATGTCCATAAACATATTTCCACAAATTATCAAGCCCATCTTGTTTAAAACTCAAGACCAAAAGCCAAAGTTTCTTGATTTGTTTCTGGTGCTGATTCAGGGCACATCATTCCCTCCTTCTTTAAAAAAGATTTGCCCTCAAATCTGTCTTTCTTTAGCTTCAGATAGAATGATATCTTGGCTTTTCGTAGAACTTCTTTTTTTTTTTTTTAGAAAAGAAGATGAAAGGTAGAAGATGGTTGAAGAAGATGGAAAGATGAGAAAAAATGAACAGATAAGTACCGGTTGAGTGGCTCTGATACAACTTGATACGTCCTGGGTCAGGACAAGATCACTCAAACGGACTTAAGGATATGAACTCGCCAAAGGGAGAACTGATGGGATGAACGGTGACACAAAGGGTTGCGGAAGACCCAATGATACTACCAGAGGTGAACTCCGAAGAGAACTGATGGATTGAACGGTGACACAAAGGGTTGCGGAAGGCCCGATGATACTACCAGAGGTGCTTGATTGTCGCCTGATATGACTCACAGGTCCGACAAGGAAGCAAACTCGATATGTTGCCGGATGTGACGCACCGGTCCAACGAGAAAGAGAGAGTTACTTGGAGCTAACCACACCAAGAACAAAAAAGTGAGATTCCCTCTCAAGGTTCCAAAAATAAACACTCAAAACTTATTTTATATCATTGATCAAATGGCCTTTATATAATAGGCAAGACATACAAAAGGTTGGAATACAAAAGACTAGTCAAACATAGAATTTAGTAATTTATAAAAAATAAGGAAGACTTGACCAAAGACCAAAGACCAAAAATGATAAATGTCTTGACTTGACCGAAATTGAATGATTGTGGTCGCAGAATTCTTCGGTTGGTCTCGTACTTCCGCATGGTCAACTGTCTCTATATTGCCGTCAGATTGATATATTATTTGACCATAGCTTGTATTTTCTTGTTGGACCTTTTTTTCTTTGGGCTGAAAAATGTCCATAAACATATTTCCACAAATTATCAAGCCCATCTTGTTTAAAACTCAAGACCAAAAGCCAAAGTTTCTTGATTTGTTTCTGGTGCTGATTCAGGGCACATCAGTTCCTTCAAAGAAATCGTAGAAAACAGCGGAAGTCCGGAAGACGGCCCGAAAGGGACCAAACCCGATCGGACGACCCGTATACGATTTTCTAAAAGATAGATACGACGGTTTACAATTATCTTCGCATGACAAGATAAATGTTAAACTTACGAAAAGATAAATGTCAAATTTCCGAAAAGATAAATGTCAACTTTCCCGATAAACACGAAAGCCGACGAAAATGGAAAATGTCCAGCCCGCGGCAGACTCAGCCCATCAAGAATAGACCGTCATATGGGAGTATATAAGCAAGGCTAGGAGCAGAGGAAGGGGGATCCGAAATCAGAAGAAAGAAACCACTCCAGAGCAACTTAGAACTTAGGCGTTTATTTCCTTTTTAGCGAGCTGCGACTCAACTAGGTTAGATCTAGGTTCTGAGACTAGCGACGATCGACAGCTCTTGCGGCCGAGATCTCGACCTGTTGTCCAAACGCTCTCCGCGGATTCGGAAATAAAATTCTTTCTTTTTGCTCTCTTTATTTTACGCATTTATTCTCAAACTAGACTTGTATTAACTTTGTCGTGCGTGGCCCAGCAGATAGCCGGGATCCTCGGGGAAGACTAGGTCAACTTAGTTTTCCTACGTTTAAACTTAACTAAAATCGACAGTGCGAATTTCGGTTCCCACAGTTTGGCGCTAGAAGGAGGGGGATACACGGATTTATCTTTCTCGCAACTACGCACGCCCAGTTAAGCATGTCTGCTAACGTGGAAAAAGACAAGCAAACGCACGACGGACCAGCCGTCGATGTCAACGCTGAGAAGACTCCTGCCGGAAACGTATCGACGGTCACTGCCGAGGCAAACACCGCGATGCTGGACCAGGTGAAGGAACTGTTCGCCACCGCCCAGAAACGGTCGGAGAACAAGAAAAGTAATGGCTTCACTCGCTAAACAGGTCGATACCTTAACAGCGAAAAGCAAACTCCCGCGCGGATCCACCAAGGTGAGGCGTGTCAGGAGGCTCGACTTCGGAACTTCCGGAGACCAAGAAAAACATGCCCCGAGAAAATCCCCGGAACTCGTCCCTGACGATACCACTCCGACGGGGCAGAAGAAAACGACGGATAACCTCCCACCTCCCACAAGGGACAACGAAGGAGACGACGTCGAAAGAATCAATCTGGATATCAGCGATCAATCGGATCCGTCCGACGAAGACGCCGACATCCACCACAGAAGGACCCGAAGTCAGTCAGCTCGACTGGCGGCAGCCTTCGAAAAACCCATGACAGAAGAGGAAGAAGACCTCTACTGGTCAGAGCAAGAAAGGTTGGCTGAGGACCAGACTCGGGCCTATCGCAGCCAACGCAGGCAAAGGAGCGCGAACAGCGCCAACGAGATCCACGATTTGCGCGAGTACATCGCCAAAACTGCAGCCGAGGTGAAAGCGGTAAAATCAAAGATTCACCACGCAACCAGCACTGCCCCCGAGATTGACCTGCTCCTCGAGGAATCGAGAAAAACTCCGTTCACCTCTCGTATCACGGACGCACGAGTCTCAGATCCTGGGAAAATAAAGCTTCCCACCTACGATGGAACCACAGATCCAAAGGCACATCTGCAGTCTTTCCAGATTGCGATGGCAAGGTCTAAACTTCCAGAGCGGGAAAAGGACGTCGGCTGCTGTCTCCTATTCGTCGAGAACCTCAGAGGTGCTGCGCTCGAGTAGTTCTCACACTTGAAAAGAAACTCCATCGGAAGTTTCCGCCAGCTTGCTTCAGCTTTTCTGAAGCAATTCTCCATGTTCATGGACAGGGAAACTTCCGACGTAGACCTTTGGAGTCTAATTCAAAAGGAAGACGAACCGCTCCGCGACTACATAAGGAAGTTCAAACTCGTGATGTCCAGGGTAACAGGCCTCAGCGACAGAGTCGCCATCGACGCCCTGAGGAAAAACCTCTGGTACAAATCGAAATTCCGAAAGTGGATTTCTCTGGAAAGGCCACGCACCATCCAGGACAGTCTCCACAAGGCAACGGATTTCATCATCATGGAAGAAGAGATGAAAGTCCTAGCGCAAAAGCATTGACCGCCGAAAGCGTCCGGCAAGAAGAAAACCTCTCGTAACGACAAGTACGTCCATCACGAAGGGGAAGACGTCCAAGGCGAACATAACTACGCCGTCAATTCCGAACAAGGAAGGACCGCCAGAAACACTTGGACGCGGAACTCGTACAAGGACAACTCCAGCTGCGAGTTCCATCAGACGAGAGGTCACTCCACCGCCAACTGCAAAGTCCTCGGCGCTAGACTCATTATGAAGCTGCTTGACGGCAAACTAGCAACGGTCAAGAGCGTGAAAGACCTGATCCTAGCTTCTGACCGTCCGCCAAAGACCGACGGAGCCAATCCCGAGAATAACACTCCTGGAACTCAATCTGGCGAAAAACGCGAACGGAGACAAGACGGCGAAGGAACAACAACAACCGCTAAAGGGTCAATATGATCATCGGAGGATCGCACTTTTTCCAGGACTCCGTTTCGTCAATCAAAGCCTACGGACGGAGGGCCGAAACAAGCCCCGGATGGTCTCCAGAGGACGACGTTCCCAATCACGCGATCATCTTCGAGGAACAGGATACGGCCGGACTCGATAAACCCCACTACGATCCTCTGGTCATCGACTTGGTGATTCAGGATCTCGAAGTCGGCCGCATCCTCATCGACACAGGAAGCACGGTCAACATCATGTTCCGCGACACTCTGGAGAGGATGAACATACCCCTCGGAGAAGTCATCCCAGAACCAAGACCATTGACTGGATTCCCGGTCATGGCTAAAGAAGTCACGAAGATCGTCGAATTCGCGGTAGTGGATAACCCGGCTATCTATAACGCCATAATGGGAACTCCTTGGATAAATGCCATGAAGGCAGTCCCGTCCACTTACCATCTCGGCGTCAAGTTTCCAACACCAACTGGAACGGCGGTAATCTGGGGAAGCCAAAAACAGTCGCGACTCTGCTTCCTAGCCGAACATAAACTTCGCAGCAATCGGAACGCCCCAGTAGCTAACCCGAAGCGAACTAAGAAGAACCTGAGTATCTCCGAGAACTCAGCAAAGAAGAGCTCGGATTTGTCCGAACAGGCCACAACTCAGGATAGCGGGAAAATCCTCGAGTCCATCGCCGAAAGAACGGATGACCTAACTCCCAACGCGACCACCAACTTAGCTGAAACAGTCAAGGCGCCAGAAATCGTGGAGTAATAGCAACCATGATAGAAACAGAACTACGAGATGGCTTGATCCTCGCAAGAGGTACGTAGGCAGCTCGTCGCAACCCGACGAGTTCAGCTATCCCCGTCACCAAAAGGGGGGGGGGGGGGGGAAGATGGGGACAAACATCTTTGTACTCCCGCAAAAATACTTTTCACATGTAATCAACATTATAAATTATAAATTCTTTTGATTCAAACGCTTACTCAACGCATTAACATTACGGAAAACGAAAATCATATCTTTAAGGAACGCGAGACGTCGTTAGTTCCCGAAAAGTCTTGATTCTCCTTTCTCCTCCAAACAGTCCATCCGCGACTCTAAAAACTCTACAAACAGTCCATCCGCGACTCTAAAAATTCATTTCCGTCGATTGGCCCCGACGGAAAAACATAGAAACGTTTCACTCAATCAAATTCGTAGTCTGGCTTCTAACGGAGTCCCTCTTGCATCCGACAAGGATACCATAGCGCGCTATACAAAAATCCAAATTTTGGTTAGCTCTTCGTAAAGGAAGTAGCTCGACTCGTATCCAAACGAATCATATAAGCCGATAAGCACTTCGCAGATTCTAAAACGGTACGAGTCAGGTCGAAATTGCAAACAGGCAAAACGAAAAGCCGATTTTGTCATCGCACAGCTTCAGTCCGAAAGTAGACCTAGGTCTTGCCCTAAACCCGGCCTTGCTGGTATCTAAGACATCTCATAGGCATAAGTATCCAGAATACGAGATTCCAAAATTTGCCTCTTATCGCTTACAAACCTACCGTTCGCTACAAAGTAACCTAGGGATCTAGCGACAAAAAAAAGAGATTGAATACGAAGTGACTACACGTATTCAAACCCTCTACACTTGACGAAAGTATAAATTAAAACACAGAATTCATAAAAAGCATTTATAACGGGGATTCAAAAGCCACCAACGGCCGATCCCGGAAAAACACAAAGTCACGCGACCTCCTAAGGGTCGCAACACATACATACAAACGGCCACACTTAGCCTATCACAAATTATAGTCGAATGCATAACAGTCGGTTAGAGATATTCCGAACGAGGAGTCGGGCTGGTCGACCTCTTCACCCCCGTCGCCTGCATTCGAACCCGCGCCTACATCCGCCGTATCATCCGAGACTTGGATAGGATTCCACAATTCTCGAATTCTCCCTTCGATCGGAGGAACAAAGGATTCGGCGTTAGCGCATATTCTCATCGAGCCATCCATCGTGGCAAGTTCGCCGGAAGAGAGAAGTCCTCACGCTGCATCTTGTGAAGAGTACCGACCGAACCACGACACTCGCGAAAATCGCCTACAAAGTCCTGAGCCTCTTTGTACGCCTCGAACTCAGTGGAGAAAATTCGGCCCTTCGGTTCGCTCGGCGGCAGCTCTTCTCCGTCCGCTCCTTTCCGCACGAACGAGGGCTCGAGCCTGGATCTCGGCTTGCCGGCGTTTTTGCTCCTCCACCTCCAACCGATACTTAGCGAATTCCCTTTTCGTTTCCTCCGCTTTGAAACGGGCCAGCCGGGCAGTACGGAAACTCCCATCGATCGATGCATTCCAAACTCTCACGGCCTGCAAAGAAGCCAAGGTCAAATAAAAAGAAAAGGGGATTTACTCAAGTTTCAAAAACAAACCTCGTTGACCAAGCGAGCACCCTCCGCAGTCACCTTGTCCCTCTCCTCGTTGTCCAAAGACTCGTCACGGGAAAACGCCGGAGGGAGTTCATCAAAGAAGTCACCCGGGGGAGGAACATCCTGATTCTCTGAGGTAAAGCCAGGATCGTATCTCGGCGGCTCGCCATCTCCCGACGAGGTCTCGAAAACGTAGGATCTATCATTGACACAGGCCGCGTACCGCCTCGCGATCGGTGAAGCACGACCGCCCCTCGAATCCGGTCGAGAGTAAAGGAGTCCAGGAACAAGGCCTCGACCTAAAAATGTCCCTCTTGATCGAAAGATCGGAAGGAACATGCGCGAGACACCTGTTCTCTGAACCAAAAAAAAAACAACAAACACACGTTCAGTACTCGCCTTTCGGATTCTAAGAAAGGGGATGCGACAATCTTACCTCGCTGGTACAACCAGGCCGTCGGGAATAGGTGGAGAAAGCCTTCCTCGACAGACTCTCCATCTATCCTCACAAAAAGAAACGATCAACATGATCCTTGGCGTGCGACGTAACTCCATGGATTACCGAAAAATTGGTCCTCGCCTTCATGGAGTATACTCCGTTGATGCTCGTCGTCTTGGAGTTCCATAACCCTTCGAAGTCAGCAGGGCTAAGGTCTATCCCTAACTCGTAACTCAAAATCACAACGCCAAGCCAGCTCTCCAAAGCCGACACGTTCAGCTGGCTGATTGCGATTCCAAAACGGTCGAGGGCCTGAACAATGACCCCAGGGATTGGGAACCACAGTCGGCATTGCATCAAGAACGCCTCGTAACAAGTAAAGTAACCTTCCGGAGGATGCTCCGAACTCTCATTCCCACGGGGAATGCGAAACACGACTCCCTTCGGAACCTCATAAAACTCTCGAAGAATTCCGAGATATTCAGGGGATACTTCGCTCGGGGAGTCGATTCCTTACGCGTCCTCAGAGTTCGCCGGGGAATCGGGATCACGGGAAGGGGAGCATCAGAACCAAAGACAGCGTCGCAGTACGCGTTCCTGTTGATTTCTGAAACCTCGGGCTTTGGAATTTCCTCCTCGGCATGAAAACTATCCGAAGATGAGTGAGACCGTCTCCTCGAGGATTTTGATCTTGAAGTCATTCTTTACTTAAAGCTAGAGAGAGAATTTGCAAGAGAGAGATTAACTTGAGATTCTTGGGTGAAGTAAGAATGGTAAAGAATTCACAAGTCTTTATAGGCAAGGATTTGACTATTCACCCCGACCTTCGACACGATTTCGTCTCCATACTTTCCTCACGAACTATACCGCAAGCTAGGACCTACAAACCTTACGGCTCCTAGCTAGCTGGGGGGCTAACTGTTGGGGTCAAAATCGGTCAAGACGAAATCGATGTCCGAAAGTCTCGGAAAAACATGAAAAATATTAAAGCAACCTCGAGAGACTAATTGTTAATCGAGAAACCTTAGGAAAATATTAAGTTCGAGATTAATCATCTCGAAATCAACAGCTAGAAACATTTTCTACACAAGAAAAAACCTACGGAAAACTAAAAACGCAAAAACACGCACAATCCGAAGGAACCGAGCAGCCGACTCCGGTCGTGGCCGTGGCCGCCGGCGGCTAGCCCCGTGCTGGCCGTGGCCGCCGGCGGCTAGCGCCCGTGCTGGCCGTGGCCGCCGGGCGGCTATCCCCGTGCTGGCTGTGGCCGCCGGCGGCTAGCGCCCGTGCTGGCCGTGGTCGCCGGGCGGCTAGCCCCGTGCTGGCTCGGGTCGTCGGACCGCTAGTCTTCGTGCGTAAGTTCTAGGCCCCCGGGTCGCCAGAAATCCGTGTTTTGTGACTTTCCGAGATCCCGCAAACAAAACTCCTTTTCCTGCTCCAAGATTCCGAAGAACCCGTAAGACGTCAACGGACAGGAAGACTTCGTATAAAACGGTGATGGTTATCTTAAAACACCATTTGCCTCAGCAATGGATCGAAGATCTTCCGAAAGACTCGACATCCAAGTAGGAGCGTTCTTTCAAAGAAATCGTAGAAAACAGCGGAAGTCCGGAAGACGGCCCGAAAGGGACCAAACCCGATCGGACGACCCGTTTACGATTTTCTAAAAGATAGATACGACGGTATACTATTATCTTCCCATGACAAGATAAATGTTAAACTTCCGAAAAGATAAATGTCAAATTCCCGATAAACACGAAAGCCGACGAAAATGGAAAAAGTCCAGCCCTCGGCAGACTCAGCCCATCAAGAATAGACCGTCATATGGAGTATATAAGCAAGGCTAGGAGCAGAGGAAGGGGGATCCGAAATCAGAAGAAAGAAACAACTCCAGAGCAACTTAGAACTTAGGCGTTTATTTCCTTTTTAGCGAGCTGTGACTCAACTAGGTTAGATCTAGGTTCTGAGACTAGCGACGATCGACAGCTCTTGCGGCCGAGATCTCGACCTGTTGTCCAAACGCTCTCCGCGGATTCGGAAATAAAATTCTTTCTTTTTGCTCTCTTTTATTTTACGCATTTATTCTCAAACTAGACTTGTATTAACTTTGTCGTGCGTGGCCCAGCAGATAGCCGGGATCCTCGGGGAAGACTAGGTCAACTTAGTTTTCCTACGTTTAAATTTAACTAAAATCGACAGTGCGAATTTCGGTTCCCACACGAACCACTCTCGAGAAACAAACGGCAAAACAGAGGTCGGAGCTTGGTCTTACCAGATCGACTCGCCATGGGATGAACTCAGTCTTCCCAGTTCGCCCACGGACAAGCTTGTTCTCCTTTGAGTCTAGATCAAAACGGCTTTTCGTTTCGCCTCAATCGGAGTTTCCGTTGAGATTTTACGAAAGTAACAAGACCGACGTCCCGGCCCTGGGCACCGGGCGGTCAGACCACGGTCCTGGGCGCCGGGCGGCCAGACCACGGTCCTGGGCGCCGGGCGGCCAGACAGACGTCTTGTTTCTGCGCGCCAGCGCGGCCAGACCGAAGTCCTGGGCGCCGGGCGGCCAAACCCACGTCCCGTTTCTGCGCGCCGAGCGGCCATACCGAAGTCCTGGGCGCCGGGCGGCCAGACCAATGTCATGGGCGCCAGGGGGCTAAACCGAATGTCCCGTTTCTGCGTGCCGGGCGGCCAGACCGAAGTCCTGGGCGCCGGGCGGCCAGACCCACGTCCTGGGCGCCGGGCGGCCAGACAGACGTCCCGTTTCTGCGCGCCGGGCGGCCAGACCAACGTCCTGGGCGCCGGGCGTCCAGACCGACGTCCCGTTTCTGCGCGCCGGGCGGCCAGACCCAAGTCCTGGGCTCCGGGCTGCCAGACCCACGTCCTGGG
>NW_026615596.1:37500-47864 GCF_000801105.2 Raphanus sativus | reverse complement strand
CTCTCGATCACTCTCGAACTTTCGTTGATTTCAAAATTTTAGTGTTTCGTTCTTTGTTTATTTTTTGAACAATGAAAGGATTGATCTTTTGGTTTTAACACGTTTGATTATAATTTTCTGTGCAGGAAGATGACAGGCTTAGAGTATGTGAGCAGTGATGCTACTGAGATTGCCCCGACAAGGTTATATCGTGGACGGTACGGTATACCACGCTCCACAGTTTTGTAGTATCTTTGCAGCTCGAGGTGTATGTTTCTTCATTCTTTCTTTTTTTTTTGGACAACGTTTCTTCATTCTTTCTATTTACGTTTATGTGCTGCTTAGAGGGCAAAGACTAAGCAAAGATGTAACGACACAATTTTTTCAAACCAAGAATTGGTTTATTTATTTATTTCTTGGACCAAATATTTATTTAAACCGGTGGTGAGTTGTTTCAATTAATTAATTGAGTGATCATATACCTAAGTATATAAGTGTACTTAGCATCCTCTTCTCCTCTCCATTTAGCTGTCGTCAGTGTCAACTTAGACAGATAGAGGTCAGCCATGTTTCTCCTCCCTCCTTGTTGATATCTCTCCCCCATGTCATCTCTGTATTGTATTAGCGTGGAGATTCATTGTCATCACCAGCCACCTCTCCTCATCTCACCGGAGCTAATCGCATCTCCTTTATGGTAGCCGTGCAACAGATCCGAGACTTAGACTTAGATGTGGAGAAGAGCGCACGCACACGGAGCCACCACGACACGTCCGGTGCTGATCACCACCGTCCATCACCATAGAGCCACCGCCAGGATGTCACTTTATCTGCTTGTCACACCGGAGCCACCATGTATGGATTGAGACATAGACTTGTCGTTAAGGATCAACCACCATTGTATTATGGATGTCATTCTTATTATCCGAGAAGCGTAAACGTGGGGAGAATGACGGAGCCACCGTCTCATTACCGCTGACCACCGATCCACACTATCTTGTGTTGTTAGTCACCATAGATGGAGCCCACGTTTCCAAAGTGTGAGATCCACTAACGTAATTCCAAGCCGTAATAGCTAAGTGACCTTTTCTCTATTCCTTGTATCGCAAGATACCTTTGTAGAATGAAACCTAATCATAAATTGTGCATGGTGTAATCTTATGATTTAGGTGATACTTAATCAACAAGTAATTCATGACAAATTTCGGTCACGGTTTGTTAGGCGAGGATATTCGTTTTCCAATTCATTTCTGATCTCTGTTAAGGTGAGGGTCTGTTCCGTAAATTCCGTACCACTATAGAATTCTTCCTATCATAGTTTAGATTTCGAAACATGAATTGATTATGTTTGAGCAAGCGACGCAGATATGGTGTGCGGGGGCCAGAGACGTTTAAGCTAGTGACGCAGATTTTGTGTGGGCGGGGTGCAGAGACGTTTGCATATCTACGCATGTCAATTGGTGACAGCTTGTCCTGTGGAAGAGTTGTTAAAGGGTGAGGTCATGGGTTTGAACCTCACCAACAACCTAATTATGGTGTTAGTGAAAACTCATAATGGAGGGTTTGGGGTCGGTGCCTTACAGGGTTGTGAAATCTGGGATCCGCAGGACGGGTTGTCACAAAAGTTTTTTTCTAATTTTTTGTTGCTGCTAAAGTGTTTTTTGTTTTCTTCTCTTTTTCCTTAAAGTCGGGCTTTTTATAATATTTAGAAAGTTTTCTCTGTAACTGCCTTAAAGTTCGAGACTATTAGGCAGGGTAAGATTTTATTTTCTTCAATAAGTTGGTTCTGTCTCAGTTTCATGTGATGTAAATCTTTTCTGCTACTAAGAGTTAGTTTCAAAGTTTGTTGCAAGCTCAACTAGCTATGTCCATAAGACTGGACTGAGAAGTATATGTTTTTTTGTATGAACTGCATGTAGATGCAAATGTAAAATACTTTTCAATTAACTTAGGAAGCTCACGATGACCCGATAAAGCTTGCTTTGAGGTCTTTAAGGCTAAATAAGTTTGATAACCTAACAGTTGTTGTTTTAACTTGTCGGCTGATTACATAGCGATGGTCGCTCCTCTGGTGGAGGATCAACGGTATTGTAGTCGACGGCATAATCAAGATCATGAAAGCAAACAAGATATGTACGTACATATGCAATTTGTACGCTTGGTCGGTCGCTATTTTGTCCACTTTTTTAAACAAACAAATATTTTCGTAATATGAACATTAAAATATACAATATTAAAAACTTAAGGTGAACTAGATATTGACCCGTGCGACTGCACGGGTATTAATTTTTTCTTGTTTTAGTTTTTATTTATTTATACTAAATGATGTATTTGTAATACTTGATAGTTTTACATTAACTATGTTAGGGATGTGTATTTGGATACCCACTAATTCAGTTAAAATCTATTTGGGTTTGAGATTCCCGAGTTTAAAGATTTCAGCAACATTCAAATACTTATAAATTTTGGTTTCGGTTTGATTCGGGTATTTGCGAGTTCGGTTCGGACAGGGATAACACGTTTGAATTATTTTAAAATTTTCAAAATTTATTTATACTTTAAGTTTCTCAAAACATATAAATTTGAGTAATGTAAGCCAAAATACCTAAATTAAAAATTAAAAAATAGGTTGAACTTCAATATTTGGATGAAGAATAAATATATATTTTAAATATTTTTGGTGTTTGATTATTGTTTATCTACTTTATATATTTATTTTTGACTATTTTTTATATTTTCAAATAGTTTAGACAACTTTAAGTTGACAAAAAAGACAACTTTAAAATATCATTAATTGTTGATGAATAAAAAACAAAATACATTAATCTAACTAAAAGACAAACATTAAAATAGGAAAGAAAAAAAAACACATTAATCTAACTAAAAAAGACAAGCATTAAAATAGGAAAGAAAAAGAAACACATTAATATAACTGAAAAAGATAAGCATTAAAATAGGAAATTCAATTTAATTCTCAGTGGCATACAATTGTAAATAACACTGAAAACTAAGAAGTATTCTATATGTGTACTTCTGTTTTAATAAGATAGATTAGAAACCAACACTCGTCCAACATGAAAATAGTATTACATATTTGTTCACTTTTCAGAATATCATAACTACGGTACAAATTTTAAAAATCAGTATTTGATAGATTAATAAATTTTATTGATTTCAAGTTGTGTCAATTCAAATATGACATAAATCGATAAAATAATAAGATAATATCTTACTAAAGATCTCAACAAATATATAGTCCCACTAGAATCATAATTTAATAATTTATATATAAAGTTTCTATAAGTATAGATAATATATTCTATTTTTTGGTTTAGATTTACAATGGATTTAATTATTTAATTATTATTTTTTAATATCTAAAAAATTATCTCTAAAATACATTTAAATTATCGGGTAAAGCCAATGATTAGAGGAATCGGGGCGCAACGCCCTCGACCTATTCTCAAACTTTAAATAGGTAGGACGGGTGGCTGCTTTGTTGAGCCATCCCACGGAATCGAAGAGCTCCAAGTGGGCCATTTTTGGTAAGAAGAACTGGCGATGCGGGATGAACCGGAAGCCGGGTTACGGTGCCCAACTGCGCGCTAACCTAGAACCCACAAAGGGTGTTGGTCGATTAAGACAGCAGGACGGTGGTCATGGAAGTCGAAATCCGCTAAGGAGTGTGTAACAACTCACCTGCCGAATCAACTAGCCCCGAAAATGGATGGCGCTGAAGAGCGCGACCTATAACCCGGCCGTCGGGGCAAGAGCCAGGCCTCGATGAGTAGGAGGGCGCGGCGGTCGCTGCAAAACCTAGGGCGCTAGCCTGGGCAGAGCGGCCGTCGGTGCAGATCTGGTGGTAGTAGCAAATATTCAAATGAGACTTTGAAGGCCGAAGAGGGGAAAGGTTCCATGTGAACGGCACTTGCACATGGGTTAGTCGATCCTAAGAGTCGGGGAAACCCGTTTGATAGCGCTTATGCGCGAACTTGGAAAGGGGATCCGGTTAAAATTCCGGAACCGGGACGTGGCGGTTGACGGCAACGTTAGGGAGTCCGGAGACGTCGGCGGGAATTCCGAAAAGAGTTATATTTTCTGTTTAACAGCCTGCCCACTGTTGTGGGCAAGAACCCAAACTGGCCGGATGGTTATTTTAGAGAGAGAGATTGGCGACTGGATGGAGAGAGTATTGGTGCTTGATTTGTACCTGAAATAAGGAGAGATTTTTATGAGTTTTCTTATGAGTTAAAAATGAAGAACAGAAAGAAAACTAATAAGAAAAATAAGAACAGAAGCAAATATGATTTTTATGGGATTTTCAGATGCAGAATAAAATATGATGCAAACAGAAAACAAAATGAAATAAAAATCAAAAACAAGGATAGAGAGATGGAGGATGGATTCAAGTTGTTGGACTGAAGTCTCTCTCAACAAGAACAGTGGATGGAGATGGATAGATGTGGGATTTGCTTGCTGGACTGAAGTCTCTCTCAAGACAAATCAATGGATGAGGATGGAGTGTAAATCGCCACAAGCTTTGATGGAAGAAAAGCTTGATAAGATCTTGAAATGCTCTCTGGCTGCTTCTCACAAACTAGAAAGACTTAAGGGTTTTTGTTTTGCTTCAGCAAATAAAATTTCATGAAAGACTAAGTGCCAAAATCGGCCACCAACAAGAGTTATATAGGGAACTCCCTAATGGACTCAAAAACATAAAAGGCTTAAGCAAGAAATAAAAATAAAACAAGGCCAACAATTGCCCAAGTCTTTGAACCGAAAATAAATTAAAATAGAAGGTAAACCGGCTCGGTAGAGATTGCCTTGACCAGAGCTAATAACATGCTTGCATGCTGCCTCATTAAAACCTTACCAAGAAAAACCCAATTGGGACAAAAACTTGGTGAGGAAAAAGAGTACAGCACATGTTACTCACTCTGATGGTTGGCTGATTCTCTTAACCGGAAATAGGCTGGTTGGATGGATTGAGAGTTGATTCTGAACCGAGATTGAATGTGGAGAGGATGAGGCCGGTTCGGTTATGGACGATGGAAGAGAACTGAATTGGACCGGGCTGATCTTGAACTTCTATGGAGCCGGTTGGGTCTTCAATCTTCAAACCAGACATCTCTTGAATCAATAGCTGTTTGAGACCTTGATCAATCAGTTCTTGAACCGCCTTGGTGAAACCATTCCTTAACCTTGCTGAACCTGATCTTGTAGTCGGACCCTTATGCACTTGGGGAACCTCAGCTTGAGTGACCACAACATCCCCTCCCCCTTGAGTAGGTTCTGTCCTCAGAACTTCTTCTTCATCTGCAAGATAAGGGGCTAAATCAGCAACATTGAACGTTGGGGAAACCTTGAACTCACCTGGAAGCTCTAGCTTGTAAGCATTGTCGTTGATCTTCTCCAACACTCGGAAAGGACCATCTCCCCTAGGCGCCAGCTTGGACTTCCTTTCTGCAGGGAACCGTTCTGGTCGCATGTGAAGCCATACCCAGTCACCCGGCTTGAAAAGAACCTCCTTGCGATTTTTGTTGAGCTTGACCCGGTTCCTCTCAGCCTTAGTCTCAAGTGTCTTCTGAACCTGCTGGTGCATGCTCTTGACGAATTCAGCCCTGTCCACACCACTTTGACTAACTTGCATGTCCGGTGGCAATGGCTTGAAGTCCAACGGAATCTCTGGGTTAAAGCCATAGACAACCTCAAAAGGGGATTGGTTAGTAATAGAATGCTTGGCATGGTTATAAGCAAATTCAATAAAAGGCAAGCAACTTAACCAATTCCTCAAATTCTTACCCACCGTAGCTCTCAACAGTTGAGAGAGAGTACGGTTTACTACCTCGGTTTGACCATCTGTTTGTGGGTGGCAAGTGGTGGAGAAAAGAAGTTTAGTACCAAGTTTCTTCCACAGTGTCCGCCAGAAATGGCTAAGGAACTTGGTGTCACGGTCGGACACAATGGTTCTGGGCACTCCATGTAAGCGTACCACTTCCTTGAAGAACAAGTTGGCGGTTTGGCTGGCATCATTGGACTTGTCACAAGGTATGAAGTGTGCCATCTTGGAGAACCTGTCTACAACAACAAAAATGGAATCTTTGTTTTCTATCTTGGGCAAGCCCAGAACAAAGTCCATAGAGATGTCCACCCATGGTGCGTTAGGAATAGGTAAAGGCATATGTAAACCATAGGGATGAGATCGAGACTTAGTCTTTATGCAGACAGTGCATTTGGCGCAAAGGTTCTCGACATAGCGTCTCATTCTCGGCCAGTAGAAGTGTTCAGTGAGAACATCTAAGGTCTTGGTCCGGCCAAAGTGACCCATCATGCCGCCACTATGTGCTTCCCGGGTTAGTAAATCTCGCATGGTTCCTTGAGGAATGCAAAGCCTCTTTTCCTTGAATAGGAACCCATCATGCTGGTAGAATGGACCTACAACTCCTCGGGTGGTACTAGCATAGAGTTCTGAAAAATCAGGGTCAGTAGCATAAGCAAGTTTAATATGTTCAAAACCCAAAATCTTAGCCTCCATGGTAGTGATGAGAGTGTGGCGCCTGGAGAGGGCGTCGGCCACTACGTTGTCCTTTCCCTTCTTGTACTTGATGACATAGGGAAATGTCTCCACGAATTCTAACCACCTAGCATGCCTCTTCTTGAGTGTGGTTTGGCCTCTCAAGTGTTTAAGGGTCTCATGATCTGTATGAATAACAAACTCCTTAGACAAAAGATAATGTTGCCAAGTTTCGAGAGACCTCACGAGAGCATAGAGCTCTTTGTCATAGGTAGGATAGTTGAGGGCAGCTCCACTCAATTTCTCACTGAAGAAAGCCACAGGTCGGCCACCTTGAGTAAGCACAGCTCCTATGCCCGTACCTGAAGCATCACACTCAATCTCAAAAGTTTTATCGAAGTTAGGCAGAGTAAGGACTGGTGCATGAGTCAAACTATATTTAAGTTGATTAAAAGACTCTTCTTGGGCAGGTCCCCAAGTAAAGGATACATTCTTCTTGATCACAGATGTCATGGGAGCAGCAATGGTACTGAAATCCTTGACAAACCGTCGATAAAAACTGGCCAGACCATGGAAACTGCGGACATGTCCAATCGTGGTCGGGGTGGGCCAATCTTGTATCGCCTTGATCTTCTCCTCATCTACCTTCAGTCCCTGTGAACTCACAACAAAGCCTAAGAACACTAACTGGTCAGTGCAAAATACACACTTCTTGAGATTGGCATAAAGCCCTTCTTGCCTCAAAGCCTTTAGCACCTGTTCTAAATGGTCAAAATGGTCAAGATGGTCCGATAAGCACTGACTGTAAATCAAGATATCATCAAAGTAAACAACCACAAACTTACTGATGAAAGGCCTTAGAACCTCGTTCATGAGCCTCATGAAAGTGCTAGGGGCGTTGGTAAGGCCAAATGGCATCACAAGCCACTCATACAAACCTTGTTTCGTTTTGAAGGCGGTTTTCCACTCATCACCTTCCTTCATTCGAACTTGGTGGTATCCACTCCTAAGGTCAATCTTAGAAAACACAGTAGAACCACTTAGTTCATCCAACATATCATCAAGTCTAGGAATAGGGTACCGATATTTGATGGTTATGTTGTTGATGGCTCGGCAGTCCACACACATGCGCCATGTGCCATCTTTCTTAGGCACTAGCAGTACCGGAACTGAGCACGGGCTGAGACTCTCACGAATGTAGCCCTTGTCCATAAGTTCTTGGACCTGCCTCTCCAACTCCTTGGCCTCCTCGGGATTAACTCGGTACGCAGCTCGGTTTGGTAAGGGCGCGCCTGGTACAAAGTCAATCTGATGTTCTATTCCGCGGATGGGGGGTAGTCCGGCTGGTATCTCTTCAGGGAAGACGTCCTTGTACTGGTCCATAAGGACTTGTACCTCAGCTGGCACGTCTTGGACTTCAAAACCTGCAAAACAACCTTCCTTAAAGATCATTAGTAGCACCTGCGTCTCATGATGTAAAGATTTAAGCACTTGACCAGAAGTAATATAAAGGTTAGTCTTACTTACCTTGCTGGACTGGTCCATTGCCTTTTGCATTTCATGAACATCTTGTGGACTGAGTGGTGCTAGGCTATGCTTCTTGTTGTTGTGGTTGAAGCTATAGATGTTGGTCCGGCCATGATGGATGGTCTCTTTGTCAAATTGCCACGGCCTCCCTAGGAGAATATGGCCGGCTTGCATGGGGACTACATCACACTTCACCTGGTCGTGGTACTTACCAATGCTAAAAGGCACAACAACTTGCTCGGCTATTTTAAGCTCGGTCTCATCATTAAGCCACTTGAGCCTATATGGTCTAGGATGGGGCGTCTTGACCAAACCTAGCTTATCAACAAGATACTTGCTAGCAACATTAGTACAAGAACCACCATCAATGATTAGGCTACATACCTTTTGTTCCACAGTACATCTTGTGTGGAAGATGTTTTCTCTTTGTACGGTTTCAGGATCAAAGAGGGCACTGAGGGATCGTCTGGTCACAAGTAACTCTCCAGTGTCAGCATAGTCTACAATCTCGTCACCAGATTCAACCATGTCCAACTCGGCCTCGTCCTGCGACTCGTACTCACCATCGGCCTTAAGGACCATCACACGCTTGTTCGGGCAATCCCTAGCGTAGTGTCCCTTTCCCTGACACTTAAAACAAGTAATATCACGAGTTCTCTGATTTTGAACTTGACCCTTACCTTGGTCAGATGTACCGGCTTTAGTTGTATCAGCTTGGTTCTTCTTGAACCGGTTCTCCACTTCTATGGATTTGTTCTTTTCAGCACCTTTGGAACCTGGTTGAGACCACGCAGGTTTGCTCCGGCTAGTGGCCGCATTCTTCCTCTTGATGTGGGTCTCAGCCTGGACGGCATAGTGCAAGAGATCATTGAAGTCTTCATACGGCTGGCGCTCCACCTTCCGTGCAATCCGATCGTTCAGCCCCTCCAAGAACTGGGACATCATGGACGCCTCAGACTCGTCCACTTCCAATCGGTTCCTTAGAGCCTCAAACTCTTCAAAGTACTCTTCCACGGACTTGGTTCCCTGAGACAACTTACGAAAACGTTTTAGTAAATCTCTAGGATAATGTGATGGAATGTACCTCGCTCGGAGTTTGGTTCGCATCTCAATCCAGTTTTGGGCTCTCCATACTGGACCGGACTTAGCAACATCTCGATCCCACCAGGATAGAGCATTATCAGTCAGCTGGGCCGCGGCTAGAGCTATCTTCTTTGCCTCAGAGTACTTGTAGTACTCAAAGATATATTCCATACGCTTCTCCCATGTGATGTAAGCGTCCGGATCCACCTTTCCCGCGAACGTAGGTGGCTTTAGTTTGATGTCCTTGCCTCTTTGGAAGGCCGCATCATCGTTCCGGTCTCGGTCCCTCCTCTGGTCGGGGCTTACATCTCTTCCACGCCTCCCACCTCGAGCGGCCTGGTTGGCACCTCCACGATCTGGTGGCTCATACTCGGACTCATCTTCCTCCGACTCGGACTGCGGCTGGTTGAGGTAAGGGCCGAACCTTCTTCTAGCCTGCTGGCCATTGGGTTGGTTCTGGTTTCCCTGACCCATGAGATTCATCTGTGCAGTCAAGGTGTTGAGGGCTTCCGTGAGCTGAGCTTGTCCGGCCTGCAAGGCTTGGAGTTGGGCATTGATCTCAGCTGCACCATTAAGGTCTCCCATATCTCCTGAAAGTAAGAAAAGAAAGGAGATCAAGTGCAAAGGGAAATGGTAAAGAAAGGAAGAAGAAAGAAAGAAAGAAATTGACTTAAGAAAAAAAAAGAAAAGAATGAATGAATGCAAATGAATGAATGAATGCAAATCTTTTTTTTTTTTTTTTGATTTATGAAAATTAATTTCGAAATTCTTTTAATAAGGAAAGTAAGAATCTTTTTTTTTTTTTTTAAAAAAAAATTGATTAAAATCGAAAAGGAATAAAAAAAAAGAAAGAAGATCAAGATTAAATGCAATCAAAAATATAAAGAATGATTGAAAGATTTTTTTTTTTTTTTTTAATAAATGATGATTGGATTTCAAAAATGAATGCAAGCAATCAGAATGAATGCAATGACAATCAATATGAATGCAAAACCAATTAATCTAGATGATTGATGCAATTACAAAACAAGTTAATGCAAATAATCAATTCAACCTCCAAAAATGGAAGGTAAAAATCGACCAAGAGCAAAAAACAAGTTGTAAAACAGAAGGATGCACAACAAAGATCTACCAAAATGCAAGAAGAACAATGATGAACATCAAGAACAACAAGAACACAATGCAACAATTTTTTTTTGACTTTTGATGCAAATAAAAATATATTGACAATAACAGGATGATGAACAAGCAAAAGAGAGTAGAA
>NW_026615596.1:0-32500 GCF_000801105.2 Raphanus sativus | reverse complement strand
TCTCGGTTGCGGAAATGTTATGGCGGTGACTCGAAGCAATTCTTGTCCTGCTAAGCACGTTTGTCTCCGGACAAAAGATGACGGTCAAGTCCACGTCTGTTCCCCCTTTCCTTGTGTTTGCGGGGATATGACGTGGTCTTGCCGTGATTTATGAATGCTACCTGGTTGATCTTGCCAGTAGTCATATGCTTGTCTCAAAGATTAAGCCATGCATGTGTAAGTATGAACGAATTCAGACTGTGAAACTGCGAATGGCTCATTAAATCAGTTATAGTTTGTTTTATGGTAACTGTTGGGCCCAAATATGGCCCGATAGCTGAATAACGAATGATAAAAGACGATAACGGGACACGACATGCCCATTACGAATTCAATCTTTGAGAAGAGCTAAGCTGGAGCCGGAGGCTGAGAGCTAAAGACTTTAACCAAAAGAGGTCACGGTGAAGAGGAAGCTCACACCATAACGGAAGGAGCGCAGGACCCGGTCAAAGGAAGCTGTTGCGGATTCCTCAATAAACGGAGAAGATCTCGGGAACCAGTTGGCTACGATCAAGCGGGACCTAAGGCTATTTAAAGAGAAAGCAAATCAAGAAAGAGGATCTTTTTTTTTTGGTAGGATCAAGAAAGAGGATATATTCAACCTTTATTCATTCTCTACGATTCATACATATTAGCTCTTAAACACTATTATCTCTTTGTAATCTCAAAAACATTCCTTGTAAACAATTCTTATCAAGAATAAATAAAATCATTCTTTTATCCTATAAAGTTCTTACGGGATTCAGCCCACGCTTTCTTCCCAAATAATCTTAACCTGACCTAAAATCAGGAGGTGAGTTTAGTCCCTCACAATTGGCGCCGTCTGTGGGGAAGAAACAATCGAATCCCTTACCCTAACTTGAGGATGAATCCAACCGATCAGACAACAAATCCGTCTGACGTTAACCTCCCGATTCAGAGCGATGGCTCACCGAACGATGGAGGCTCTACCCTTGTAACCTCGGAGCCTCGACGTGGCGACCACCGATCTGGACAACATCTTCCGATTAACGCTCGAACGAGCCAGACCGTAACCGGAGCTACTAACCCGAGATCGACAAGTGGAACCATCCCCGGGCTTCCAATCACCGAGAATCCTAAGCAGCAAGCCGTTCCGAATCAAACGGAGGCTCAGCTTTCTGAGATTCGTCAGATGATGATGCAAATAGTAGACAAAGCTCAGGAAAGTGAGCGTACGATGCATCAGCTAGCTGTTCGACAGCAACGATTCGAAGAGATAACAAGATCTCTAGACACAACAACCCAACCACCGCAACGTCAAGCTCCGGGGGTCACTTTCCGAGATCGATTTACAGATCCCTCATTCCCCCGAGGACGTTTAGACTTTTCCCCTGATAACACTGCTCCGGAAGGACGGGGATCTGCTTTCCAGACACCTCATACTGGGGCAGCTCCCGTGTTTAACCCACCGATTACCAGTGCTATGGGAAGTAACGTAGCGACAACCAGCTCCACACCCAGCCAGATTGCTGACCGGAGCACTCGCTTACCTCCTCCGCCGCCTGATTTTAGGTCCAGAGCAGGAGTATCCTTCCCATCCGGGGGCAGAACATCAGCCTCGGTTTATCAAACCAGAAGCTCAACCCCGAACGGGGACAGGAATCGAAGGGTAGCCTCCGATAACCCAAGAGCTGGTGAGCGACTTAGCCCACCAACTGCATGGGAAGACGAGCCAACAAGATTCCGCCAGGAACCTGCCCGTCGGGTACCTAATAACGATCCAAATGTCCTTCCCTTAGAAGGACCTGAAGCTATCCGTAGATATATGGAACGAACTCACGCAGCTCTCCAAAAATTGGGAGCTCAAGTCCATAAAGCTACGAGCTCAGCTCCCGAAATCGATAGCTTGATCGAAGAAACCCGTGGAACTCCATTCACTGACAGAATTGCCAGCTCCTATATAAGAGATACCCGAAAAATCAAAATTCCCGAGTATGATGAGACCTCTGACCCAAAGGCCTATTTGAGAGCTTTCCGATTGGCTATCGTGAAAGCCCATTTTACACAGGAAGAATGTGAAGCAGGTTACTGCAGGACATTCGCTGAAAACCTGGTCGGAACAGCCCTTGAGTGGTTCTCTGGTCTCGAACCAGCATCGATAGATAGTTTCGATCAGTTAACTAGTGCCTTCATGAAGCAGTACTCGACCCATATCCTGAAGCAAGCCTCTGAGGCCGACCTTTGGAAGGTCAGACAAGGAATGGGGGACTCACTACGAGTCTACATCGAGAAATTCAGGGCAATAAGAACTAAGCTCTCGAATCTGAACGACCTAGTCGCCATCGAGGCTCTTAGGAGAGGTTTATTCTATAAATCGAAGTTCTGGTCGGAGCTAACACTCAATACTCCTCCAACTATCGATGATGCTCTTCATAAGGCCACCAGATACATTACTTTGGAGGAGGAAACAGCTGCACTAGATAAACTCCACAAGAAGCCTCAGAATCACTCGGAAGGTGAATCCTCTGAGGCAAAGGGACCTCATAAAAGGGGGAACCCCCGAAACAACCAAACTCAGGGAGAACATTCCTATGCAATCGAGGAAGACAAGGAAGAGAAACCTGTCGCCGCAGCAAACAAAACTCCCTGGTCAAAGGGCTTTGATAAAAACAAACATTGCTCTTATCACGATCGAGAAGGGCACTCAACCGAGGAATGTTGGGACCTCCAACGACAACTGGCAGCTAAATTCGCAGCCGGAGAAATAAAGGGAGGGGACCTTAAAACGCCACCACCTTATCAGAAAAGAGGTCCCAGAGACACCTCTCCAAAGCGCGAGAGGTCACCTGAGAAGGAAACCGATTCGCCACCTCCAGCTCCCAAGAAAAGAGTCGAGATGATTCTTGGAAAATTCCCCCAAGGAAAAAGTTTACAAGTCGAAGCTCTCTTGAGCAAATCGTCCCCTCAATCGAGCCCCGACTCGAGGGTGGACTGTATCCTTGGAGGATCAGATATATGTCAAGACTCCGTCAACTCCATTAAGAATCACGTACGGAAGGCTGTGTCTAACACTGGACCTAAGCCTCCTAACCCCGAGTCCAATACTAAGATTTCTTTCTAGGAAAGCGAGACCTCAAATCTTGACAGACCTCACGATGACGCGCTGATCGTTACGTTGAACTGATACGAGGTCCCTAAACTCATGATAGACACAGGAAGCTCTGTTGACCTTATTTTCTACAACACCCTAAAAGGGATGGAAATAGACGACTACGAAATTATTGGCCAAAAGGCTAATCTCGTAGGTTTCTCCGGTGAGACATGTCATGTCCCCGATCCTGGATATGATCATTAGGATCGACCATGGTGCGAGGAGACGCACCAGTCAGGTCATGTGACCTAAACACAAGGGCATTAAGGCCTGGAAGTAAGGTTAAGGGCATCAGGAAGCTAAGATATAGCTAAACCAAGAAGGAGAAGAGTATAAAGGAGCTGTACAAAGTGTATGGCAGCTGGGCGATGCGGGGAGCAAGCTCGACCAGCTAAGAGAAGTGTAGTGCAGCTCAGTGTAGCTCACTAAAGAGTGTGTCAGCTCCCTGAGCTGGATGAACTAGCTCACTCAGCTGGGTCAGCTGGGGATCAGCTCAACTCAGCTAGACTGAGTGTTCAAGTCTTGGGCAGTTGGGCCAGGTCCGGACAGTGGTCGGACCATGTGGACCACCCGGGTGTGCCGGTGGGCACTTGGGATCAGACCAGGGGCTTGGGCAACCAGTTAGGATTTGTTTGTGACATGTCTAGAGGCAGTTAGGGCTGTCAGGGACGTCTGGTAACTGCCATAGGCGAACATGTGTGATCTGGACCATTGATTAAATCAATGGCCAGAAATGTTAATGAAGGGATGCAATGGTTAAGAAGTAACCACCCCTTCTTCTATATATATCAGGCAAGTCCGTGTCTTTGCTGGCACGTCAGGGCTTCATTCTTCTTCCTGAAAAACAAAGAAAAACAGAGAAAAACAGAGAGATGGTCGGATTACACAATCCAAGACAAAGAGAGGCTTGAAGGCAGCAAAGAGGCAGTTTTGATGGCAATCAAGAGGGGAGTTGAGAACGACCCTCTGGTGTGTTTTGATTCTGGTTTGCCACGCCATAGGCTTCCTCTACATCCTTACTACACATCCAAAAAGCCAGGGAAGAAGGGAGATGACCGGATTCACTCTCAAAGTCCAAGAGCAGCCTTAAGGGCAGTGGTGTGTAGAAAGGCAGTTTCATGGGAACTGAAGTGGGAAGTGATGCACGACCCTTGGGTGGTGTTTGATCATGGATGAACACACCCTAGGCTTCCTCTGTGTTTAGGGACACACGCCAATGGCCAGAAGAGAATGGAGAAGGCCGGACTCCACTCCCAAAGGCATGTACAGCCTTGAAGGTGGATGCAGTGCAGAAACTGGTTTCATGGAAGTTCCATGGAAGGGATGATGGGTGCGACCCATACATGGATCTTATCAATACTGGAGGTATGTGATAAGACCTGATTAAGACAAGTGCAAGAGGCACAAGGCCGGACCTGATCAGGGAAGCACAAGATCTAGCAAGATCAAGTATGAGGTAACATGTGTTGATTACTTCTGTTTATGTTTATGTTTATGTTTGTGTTGTGTCTCTTGGGGTGGGATCAAGGCCAGGCATGGCACGCCCCTTGAGGAATGTATATTGTGATGTGTCTTAGGAATCCAAGACCCTGGACAAAGGGGCGGATCATAACTGATCTAACTCATCCATGTGGGATGATGGTTAGATGATGTTCATTGGATAGTGATCAATGATGGATCATGGTTTGGTGTTGGGTTTGATCATGGTGTGAACCATGAGTCCGACCCACTGATGAGACACATGGGAGTCCTAGTTCCAGAGGAACCATGTGGAGTATAAGGTCCAATTCGTTTGGATCCAACAGCAAGCAAAGGAGAGGAGTAAGGCTAGTACTTGTTGGTATGGACCACAAGTATTGTGCTGGTGTGTTTATACAAGGAAGGCTGTGTGTGATCTGATCATGGGCAAGGATGGACGACCTGATCCATGGATGATGGATAAAGGTGTCTGATCTGATTGATCAAAGGATGCACCAGTGGTAAGAGCAACACTAATCAGGTTCAGTGGGACATAGTTTCATGGCCGGTTAGGAGGAGTGAAGACTCATCAGTTCTGAGTCATGTGGGGTGGTTGGTTGATTGACTCAGGAACTGGTGGGCATTATTAATCCTATTCTATGATGTTCAGACATGGAGGTACTGAACCATGGAGTGGCCGATTCAGAGAAATCTTCTCCATGGCCTTGGTTGGGCAGGTAAGTGGAGATCTAATAGTTCCTGAAGGAATTGTTAGGATCCGACTTCAAATATCTCTTAATGGGTATTTATCATGAATTATCATGGTGAAAGATTAGTTTTATCTCATTGATTTAGAGGTGGTCAGTTATGGCCATATGGGCTGTTCATGGGCGAGATCAGTATGATCGAGGCCAGTTATGGGAAATCTGACTTGACCATTCTCTTAGTTATGAATTATCATTAATTATCATGAATTTTAATTAGGTTTTGGAGCATGTTTGCTTGTGGTTGGTTTTGCAGCTGAAGACTTCCCAAAGGTACTTAGTCAGTGGGGATGGTTGGTTGAATGACTAAGTACCTAGGAGGAGAGTTTATACAGGTATAAGGGAATTGGACGGGTGGACGGGGAGCTAGGCAAAGCTACCTCGCAGCTCAATCAGCTGGAAGAGAGTGAACCTCAAGTGAAGTGGTTCAGCTCAGCTGAGCTGGACAAGCTAGTTTAACAAGCTGGGGATAGCTAAGGCAATGAGCTAACAAGCTCCGTGGATGTGGCAAAGGTATGATCTAGCAATTCTTGCATAGATCTAGATAGAATGGTTTAGGGGAACAGAACCTCCGTTATTGTATGACTTGGATTAGGTTCAGGATCAACCTTGGAGCTGGTAGTAGTTGTGTATACTGACCATGGCTAAGGTGATTCGATCTGACCAGTGTTAGATTGGTTTTAGACCAATGGTTAAGTAGAGAATATTCCGCTGTGCATAAGTTGAAAGGATCTAAGCTAGGGAATGACTAAGGTAGTCTTAAGCTAAGGTCTAAGATAGACTTCGCCCTTAGGCGAAAGTACATATAAAGATCGAAAAATTGAGTGGTTCGGTCAGGGTATGGACCGAGCGACGTGAGGCATCGACCGCGGTCTAGCCGGCCGGGTTCGGGTCTTACAAGTTGGTATCAGAGCATGCTTGATTCTAGGATCGTTGGGTTGTGGTTGTTCACCCACACATCCGGACAAGTAGATGATGATATGGTTAATCGGCCAGTTTTGTTGTTGACTAAGCTGGAAAATATTAACAATGAAGCTGGATTGTCTGTAAGTCAGCTAACCCTACTGAGGTTCCAGTGGGGGAGAGCTGAGCTGCAGCTGGAAGGGGAAGTTGAATCCTCTTGTGATGTGAACCGGGCTGATCCAAACAATTGTTGCAAACAATGAGAGGACTAGCCGGTTGATTGGGCAGCTGTTTTGGCAGCTAATGATCAAGCTGGGCCAGTAGCTGAGGTGGTCTTGATTGATCCACCAGCTAGGGCAGCTTGGACAGTGGACTACCTGAGGGTGCTGGAGCACATAGCTCAGATGAGAACAAAGTATTTCTCAGGTAGTGTGGATCCTTTTGAGGCAGATGAGTGGAGGTTCTGATTGGGTTGTAACTTCAGCTCAACTCACTGCTCAAAGGTATTGTGTTCCAAACCGAAATTATTTCTGGAAACTGAGATGACCATGGAACCTTACTAGGTGAGCCAAGAGGGAGCTGAGGCAAGATAGGGGATCAAGCTTGTGAACGGTGATATCTCATGTTTTTATAGGTTTTTAGATTCATATTTTAGATTATTATGATCATCCTAGGTTGCATTTAGGTCATTAAATTGTATTTGCATGCTCATTTGCATATCATAGGGTTTGGAGTGTCTATTTGGAAGTTTCAGGTCAAATTCGGAGGTTAACCTTGCAAATTATAGAGTTTGTGCCCAGTCTGAGAACCATCAAGAGGCAAGGGACCATTCCGCAAATCCATAAAGTTCGCCTGGGCTAAATTGTCACAATCAGAACTTTAGGTTTGATTCGCGAGGCCATTTCTACACATTTCAAAGTCTGGATCCGAGTTGAAAGTAATCAAAAGGTCAGGGACTGGATTTGCAATTATGAAGAAATCCACCATTAGAGAGTAACGAGATTTTCTCTTCGCCGTATTTGGTGGACGACGACTATGGGTTCTTCGATTCACGATGTGCCGGAGCCCAATGACGACGGCGAAGCTCGACCCAGGTCACGACGGCGAGCCCTTGCTAGACGAACCACCACCACGAGCTAAGCCTGAGACGAAGAAGAAGAAGCTGGAGCTCGCGATTGAAGCCATCACGAGCTGAAGACGAAGAAGAAGGAGTCTGAGCTCAAGCGAGGGGTTTCAGAGC
Organism: Raphanus sativus; assembly: GCF_000801105.2. Taxonomy (NCBI): domain Eukaryota; kingdom Viridiplantae; phylum Streptophyta; class Magnoliopsida; order Brassicales; family Brassicaceae; genus Raphanus; species Raphanus sativus. The sequence continues at coordinate 24,984 of NW_026615596.1, read as the reverse complement.
GGTTCGATGTTGCGGGTTTGGGACATAGCTTGGCTTTACGAGAATAGGCGTAGAAGATGGCTACAGCGGAGTCTTGAAGCGGAGTCAGAACACCGGTATGAAGACTGGAGCGGACCTGACGCAGCGGAGTGCACTAGACCGCTCGGGTTTACGCCGAGAAACAAGGAAAATGACCCGGAGCGGGGTTGTGACCCTGGTACGGAGAGGTCGCTGCGTGTTTTCATCTTTGGCGATTTTTAATGTTTTTAAGGGCTTTTTAGACTTTTTAATATCATCTATTAGGGTTTGGAAACACCATATAAATACTTTGGAGATCTTAATTGTGGGATGAATTATTTTTCTCTCAAAAAACACAATTGTAAACCTTGAAGAAAGCTTGGATCTTTGATCCTTTTTCATCTTATTTTCTTTGTGTTTGTTGGATTATCTTGTTCACTAAGCATGTCTAATCTTGAATCATCTTTGGTTTTGGGGTTAATCATGTCTATTAGTGAGTAGATCTATCTAGGATTCATGGGCTAGGGTGATTAAGGGTGATTAGTGAAGATCTAAGGTGTTTAGTGCTAAATATACTTCTTTCCTTGCTTGTTGAGGGATCTCAATGCTATTTTGGTCTTGATCATACTAAAATAGATCTTTAGACATTTCCTGCCCGAAAGGTGTATGATGAAATGCCTGAACCAACTCTTCAATGCTTTTAATGCACTTTGCCAAAGAGATTTGTTCTTAAAGGTGTTAAGATTGCTAGTAGACTTGTTCTCCATGATTGCTTTAGTAACATTCAACCAAAGGGATTTGATGCTTGAGTTGCTTTAGCAAATGAACATTCATCTAGGGATAGAGTTTGTTTAGTATTGTGTCTAGGCATAAGGAAAGTGCTTGATTGATAGCTTGTCACCTTTAGATTGGATCTACATCACCCAAGATCAAATGCCTAGCCCCATGAGTCCACTTGCTTCATATTGAGAAAGAAAGTTCACTCTTTTATTGCATTCCTAGTCTAGTTTTAGTTCACTTTACTTCACTCAATTGGTTGCACTTAGATTAAGCATAGACTTGCATTCCCTTTGCATTAGAATCACTTAGGATTGGTTCGACAATCTTTTATACTACATCATTTGATAGGGACCCTTGAAAAGTCCTAACATCAAATTGGCGCCGTTGCCAAGTTCTATTGTGATTTTGACATTTGGATTTAGTCATTTGCTTGAGACTAAGTCATTTTTATTGTTATTGTGATATTGGCTCTGCTTTTTCCTCTTTCTTTTTTATTTCAGGTGTATGAACCTGAGAAGTAGAGGGACTACAAACCTCACTCCTCTAGTACCAGACATCCGAGCTTTGGAAAGAAAGAATACAAGAAGAAGGAGAGAAGAGGAGCAACAGGCTCATTTCAACAGATTGGGTTTTGATATGGCTCACCATCAGAACCAGAATCAAGATGGAGAGATCCCTTTGGGAGCTGCCCAAGAGGGAAATGGTCAAGGAGCTGCCAACCTTCGACCACAACACCCACAGCGCCAAGCTCGCGCCATTGGAACCTATGATCGCCCTCACATTCATGGTCATAGGTTGGGAATCAGAGCACCACTTGTGGCGAACAACAACTTCGATATCAAGTCAGGGCTACTCAACACCATTGAGCACAACAAGTTTCATGGCCTGGCAGCCGAAAATCCTATTGATCACTTGTACAAGTTTCATCAGTATTGTAGTTTGTCCAAAACAAATGGTGTCTCTGAAGATGCATTCAAGTTGAAGCTGTTTCCCTTCTCTTTGGGAGACAAGGCACATCAGTGGGAGAGGTCTGTCCCAAGTGACACTATCACCACTTGGGAGGGATGTAAGGAAGCCTTCTTGGAGAAATTCTTCTCTACCTCAAGGACATCTAAGATAAGGAATGAGATCTCTGGTTTCCAGCAGAAGAATCTAGAGAGCTTCAATGAGGCATGGGAGAGATTCAAGGACTACCAAGCTCAGCGTCCTCATCATGGTTTCAGCAAGGAGAGCTTGCTTAGCACTTTCTATAGAGGAGTTCTCCCATCTTGCAGAAACAGGCTTGACACTGCTAGTAATGGTTTCTTTTTGGGCAGAACTGAGCAGGATGCAGAGGAGCTGGTGGAGAACATGGCAAAGAGTGACTCAGTCTACAATGAGGAGTATGATAGAACCAACAGAGGGGATGACCAGCAGACAAGGAAAGATATCAAGTCTTTGCAAGACAAGTTGGACTTGGTTCTTTCAAACCAATCCAAGAAGGAGCAGGTTAGCTTTGTTGGTGATCCTAGTCAAGAGGTTCCTCCTAAGGTGAATGAAGTTGATGGTTTGGAAGGGCAAGAAGAGCTTTGCTTCATCAACAACAATGGTACATGGTACATAAAGGAGCCCAACTTTCAGCAAAACAACTACCAGCAAAGACCTCACTACAACAATCAGCAAGGAGGATACCAGGCCACGCAAAGCTACTCTCCTGGTTTCAGCAATCAAAGCAATCAGTCTACTCAAGCTCAAGGCAGTTCTTCTCAAGCTCTAGCTTCAGATTCAAGTGTGGATTCTATGTTCAAGAAACTCTTGGAATTTCAAGCCAGAAATGAGAAGACAATGGTTTATGAGTTCAAGAACATCCACACAAAGATTGATGGGAACTACTCTGACCTCAACAACAAGTTCTTACAACTTGCATCTCGCTTCAACACTTTGGAGAGTCAGGTCGCCTCTATGCCATCATCTTCCAAGAGCTCAATGGGATCTCTACCAGGAAAACAAGAAAAAAATCCCAAGGAGTCTTGTAATGTTATCATCTCTACTACTTCTTCAGAGATTGAGCTGAGTGATTATGAGAAAGAGGTAGATGAGATTGAGAAGCTAGTGTTTGGGACTGAGCTTAGGAAAGTTGAGAAATTGGCTGTAGCAACAGCTGAAGCACAGATGGTGGATAAAGCTATAGAAAGGGTTCAGGTACAAGCTGAAAGGAAGGTTGAAGCAACAAATCTGCAGAGAGTTGAGACTAAGGCTGAGAAAACAGTTGAGAGGAGAGCTGACCAGAAGCTGAAAGAGGTGAAGAAAGAAGACACTGAGATTGAGTTGTCACCATATGACAAGCTCCCTTTCCCACAAAGGGTTCTCACCAAAGCTCAGAATAAGGTGCTCTCCAAGTTCAGGAAAGATCTTAGTGATGTTGGGGTCAGGCTCCCAGAAATCTCGGGTATGCGTGAAGCTCATGTCCAAATGATGCTCATCAAAGACATTCTAGACCACCAGACAGAAGTGGCCGAGCTTTTGGACATCTCCATTTTGAAGATTAATCCACCAGTCCCTCCACTGTCCCTCCCTAAGCTAGAGTCTCAAGGGAAGTTCACATTGTCTTGCTCTCTTGGTAATATCACTATGAATGATGATTTGGTTGATTCTGGTGCAAGTGTGAATGTGATCTCATTGGAAATGGTGCAAAGTCTTGGTATTGAGAGCATGGAGCCAAACACATCTTCTCTTATGTTTGGAGATTCATCTTATACAACCCCCATTGGCCTCATTAAGGATTTCCCTTTGAAGATTGGAGCATGCACAATTCCTATAGACCTCACTGTTCTGAAGATGACAACTGAGAAGAGAGTTCCTTTGATCCTTGGCACTCCATTTCTCACAACAGTTGGAGCATGTATTGATTTTCCAAACAAGAAGGTCACACTCCTCAATGTGAATAAGGCTGTCTCTTACCCAATCCAATCTCCAATGGATGTTGGGTATTGTGAAACAATCACTTGTGAAGAACCACCCATTGAGAAGACCCAAGCTAAAGTGGCTATACCTGAGAAAGAAGATCTTGTTGGAGAGTCCTCTAAAAAGATGTGTGATGAGCACTTGGAAAGTGCTAAAAAGGAGGAGGTGAGTAGAGCCACAAAGGCTGCTCATGAAAAGAAGAAGATAGTGAAAGAACCTCATCATCCACCTCTTGATAAGACTCCTCACACTCTCACTCTCCACCCAATGAAGCTCAAGGATGGAGCCATTGAGTACAAGATCAAGTGCAAGGGCAGGTCCAAGCCATTCTCAAGTGCAAGGGCCATCATCAGTCCTCAGCTTCAAAACGACCCCATCAAGCTCCAAGAGCTCCTCTCTCAGGTCCTCACCATCACTCTTGAAGGTGGGAAGGATCCTCTTTCTCACTAGTATAAGAGAGAAGGTAGTCAAGCTAGTGACTCAAAACAAGCTCACTTGGGAGGAATTCCCATGGTTATCCTTGTATATAAATTTGCTATTTCATTTCTTTATGTTTTCAATAAGTGTGGCAGAAGTTTCAGGCCATCTCAAAGCTCAAGCTCTAGACACCCATTACCACACTTCACTCTCCACTTGAGGTATCACTCCAACCCTTCTTTGTAAATGCCATTGCTTTTATCATATTTTCGGTATCTTCTTCTCTCTTATTATTCACACAGAGACTGTGTGATTTAAGTGTGGGGGAGGTACCAAGTATTTGATCATGTTTGCTTTGTTGATTGTGTGTCTCATGCATTGCATTGTACATTCATATATGCATAGAAAAACCAAAAAAAAAAAAAATATATTAAAAAATGCATAAAGAATCATGTAGTTGCATCACTTGCATTCTTAGGATTGAGTCTAGATCATATAGATTGCATTCACTTGCATATGGAGCAGCTGTTGATAATGCCTTGTAAAGAACACTTGTTTGCACTGAATTTGACACCCTAGTTAAGCATATCAAGTAGCTTGTGCATTTCTTGAAAGTCTTGCATGCTTCGAGCCTTGAAAACTCTTCTTGAAACATGTTTGCTTGCTTGATATTGGCATTGTTCTCGAAACCAGCTCCAACCTGAATCTTGAGTTAAATGAACTTAATCTCTCTTGCACATGGGCATTTGCATACTTGATCATGGATCTCATACACATTTGGGTTATCTTTTCCATTGTACCACTCTTTGTTAACCCAAATGGCACTCCCTTACCCTAAAACCCTTACCATTCTTTGAAGCCTACATTGATTTGTATGAGTGGGGCCTCTTTTGATAGTTTGTCATGTGCAAAATCTTGAGAGTATTGGGAGCGACATGGATTTGTTCTCATCTCTTGCTAGCATAGGGTCATCATTTGAGCTAGCGTCTAGGATGGTGAGTGGGTGTATGTTTCTTAAAAGTTTATTGTCTTGGGTTTGGGGTGTGAGAAAGATGAGCAATAGTGTTATGAGAAAGAAAAGCCCTAAGGACCTAGAATAGAAAGAAAATAAAGCTCTAGTTTGTATTGTTTGAGACCTTCTCCCTATATATATTAAAAAAAAGAAAAAAAAAAGAAAAGAAAAGAAAAAAAAAAGATTCAAAAAGATAGTGGGGAAAAGAAAATAAAAAGATTTAGAGCTTAGAAAAATGAATAAGAGGTCCTTAGTGGTTAAGTCATAAGAAAAGAGAGTTGTTCATTGGGTGAGTGATGTGAGTGTTTGTTATTTTGGGGTATGAGATGAATGAAAGGGGTGTAAAATTTGTAATCACTTAGGAATTGGTAGAATGATGAGGATGGATCCATGTATGCATGAATTGCTCCTAGTCTTAGATAAATTTTGCATAATGATCAAGCTCCTTGATTCTTGAGTGATTGCCACCTGAAAATGATGAATTAAACCCTCTTTTTCATCCATATTAGACCATTTGATCATCTAGCCAAATGATTGAGATCATGTGCCCATTTGTGAAAATTCACCTTGTGTGTGTATGTGAATCAATGTGAGGGCTGGTTAAGAGGACTTGTTGGTTGATGAGTATTGCATCTTGTGTAGAGGCATAAGAGTATTGATAGGCCTAGAGAAGCTAGAGTATAATAAGAGAGTGTGCTCATGCTATTTGCTATATTTCTTTAGGATGTTAAGTTGAGTGCTATGAGTGTTTCTTTTGGTTATAAGCTCCCATCTTTATATCTCTCTCCTTAGGTTTTGAAAGTTTACTTGTGGACAAGTAAAGGACTAGTGTGGGGGAGTTGATATCTCATGTTTTTATAGGTTTTTAGATTCATATTTTAGATTATTATGATCATCCTAGGTTGCATTTAGGTCATTAAATTGTATTTGCATGCTCATTTGCATATCATAGGGTTTGGAGTGTCTATTTGGAAGTTTCAGGTCAAATTCGGAGGTTAACCTTGCAAATTATAGAGTTTGTGCCCAGTCTGAGAACCATCAAGAGGCAAGGGACCATTCCGCAAATCCATAAAGTTCGCCTGGGCTAAATTGTCACAATCAGAACTTTAGGTTTGATTCGCGAGGCCATTTCTACACATTTCAAAGTCTGGATCCGAGTTGAAAGTAATCAAAAGGTCAGGGACTGGATTTGCAATTATGAAGAAATCCACCATTGGAGAGTAACGAGATTTTCTCTTCGCCGTATTTGGTGGACGACGACTATGGGTTCTTCGATTCACGATGTGCCGGAGCCCAATGACGACGGCGAAGCTCGACCCAGGTCACGACGGCGAGCCCTTGCTAGACGAACCACCACCATGAGCCAAGCCTGAGACGAAGAAGAAGAAGCTGGAGCTCGCGATTGAAGCCATCACGAGCTGAAGACGAAGAAGAAGGAGTCTGAGCTCAAGCGAGGGGTTTCAGAGCGGTTCGATGTTGCGGGTTTGGGACATAGCTTGGCTTTACGAGAAGAGGCGTAGAAGATGGCTACAGCGGAGTCTTGAAGCGGAGTCAGAACACCGGTATGAAGACTGGAGCGGACCTGACGCAGCGTAGTGCACTAGACCGCTCGGGTTTACGCCGAGAAACAAGGAAAATGACCCGGAGCGGGGTTGTGACCCGGGTACGGAGAGGTCGCTGCGTGTTTTCATCTTTGGCGATTTTTAATGTTTTTAAGGGCTTTTTAGACTTTTTAATATCATCTATTAGGGTTTGGAAACACCATATAAATACTTTGGAGATCTTAATTGTGGGATGAACTCTTTTTCTCTCAAAAAACACATTTGTAAACCTTGAAGAAAGCTTGGATCTTTGATCCTTTTTCATCTTATTTTCTTTGTGTTTGTTGGATTATCTTGTTCACTAAGCATGTCTAACCTTGAATCATCTTTGGTTTTGGGGTTAATCATGTCTATTAGTGAGTAGATCTATCTAGGATTCATGGGCTAGGGTGACTAAGGGTGATTAGTGAAGATCTAAGGTGTTTAGTGCTAAATATACTTCTTTCCTTGCTTGTTGAGGATTCTCAATGCTATTTTGGTCTTGATCATACTAAAATAGATCTTTAGACATTTCCTGCCCGAAAGGTGTATGATGAAATGCCTGAACCAACTCTTCAATGCTTTTAATGCACTTTGCCAAAGAGATTTGTTGTTAAAGGTGTTAAGATTGCTAGTAGACTTGTTCTCCATGATTGCTTTAGTAACATTCAACCAAAGGGATTTGATGCTTGAGTTGCTTTAGCAAATGAACATTCATCTAGGGATAGAGCTTGTTTAGTATTGTGTCTAGGCATAAGGAAAGTGCTTGATTGATAGCTTGTCACCTTTATATTGGATCTACATCACCCAAGATCAAATGCCTAGCCCCATGAGTCCACTTGCTTCATATTGCGAAAGAAAGTTCACTCTTTTATTGCATTCCTAGTCTAGTTTTAGTTCACTTTACTTCACTCAATTGGTTGCACTTAGATTAAGCATAGACTTGCATTCCCTTTGCATTAGAATCACTTAGGATTGGTTCGACAATCTTTTATACTACATCATTTTAGGGACCCTTGAAAAGTCCTAACATCAAACGGGAAAGTTCCAAGGTGAACCAACTTGGCCAAGATGCACTCCCCAAGGGCAAGATCCTGAAACAGAATGTTGGTTGATCTAGTTATCTGGAAATAATAGACGGGTTGGACGGATCGATGCAGTGCAAGATCTTGTATGGATGACTGGACCAGGGAAGTAACATGAACCTGAGAGTGGCTTAGGTTGAAAGAAACGTGCAGCACTCTTTGGGGGTAAGTGTTATCCTTGGTGGCCGTTCCAAAACAAGTGAGCATTTGCGAGGTTCAAGTTGGTTAAAGGGAGACGCTACATGGCTAGTATACGAGTGGCTTGGGATCAGATGGATCAGCTTGGACTCGGTATAAGTCAATGTAGGATTCCTTAGATCAAGTTGAATGGATTGAGAACACGATGTTAAGTGGCTTAGTATGATGGGGATTGAGGTATATTATAAACACTCTTGTGAATGGTATGGGACATTCACAGAAGTGTGACACTTTGGAGAATGGTATGGGACGTTTTCCAAATGTGTGATCAAACCAATATCTTACTCATCTAGGTACTTACTGATCGGTGGTGTGGAAACACATGTACTTTCCGATACTGGAGCTACACATAGGTTTGTGAGTCCAGGATTGATCGGAAAGGGTTGATCCAGATGGGGACATGGGATTGTCTGGTTAGAGACATCCTGGTATTGATCACAGACAGGGTAATGCCTGCGGATCTGATTGTTGATCACAGACAGGGTAATGCATGCGGATCTGATTGTAGTCCGCCTTAAGAATCACGAGGTGATCATAGGCATGGACTGGCTTGGCAAGAATCGGGCCACCTTGGACTGTCATCATGAGATGATGCAGTTTGAGAGTGGGTGTGGACCCCCGATCAAGTACCAAGGTATTAATCCGGCCTCTGGATGCTTAGTGTTATCAGCAGTCCGGTGCAGAAAGGATGCTTGAGCGGGGTTGTTGAGCCTAGTTGGCCACAACCAGCACTAAGGAGGTCGTAGGGGTTGGTGGCCCGGACGGGATACCGCTGGTCAGTGAGTTCGAGGATGTGTTTCGGGCGCTACAGGGCATTCCCCCTGATAGGGCTGACCCGTTCATAATAGAACTGGAACCAGGGACAGCCCCAATGTCAAAGAACCCATACTGCATGGCTCCTGCCGAGATGGCCGAGCTGAAGTCGACTAAGTCCAGTAAAGGACGAAGGTCGCAGCACAACCAAGTCGGAGATTGACCTAGGGTTGGAATGAAGTCGACCAAGTCCAGTGAGGGACGAGAGTCGTAGGACAACCAAGTCAGAGATTGACCTATGGTTGGAATGAAACGGTGGAGTCCCGGAGTGGACGGACCGGAATGTGATCGAGTTCTTTAAAGACTTGACTGATACATCGAGTGTCTTTGCGATTGGGTAAATCTACTAAGACTCGAGTATGCAGTAAGTTCTTAAGGACTGAAAAATGATCTAGTCATGGACTAGGCTCAGAGAATAATTGACTTGGTGTATACTAGACTGCAACTTGGAAAGTTGAGTTCAGTGACACAAGTCTGTTATGGTATGATATGTAAAAGGAGAACACCACTTGGTTCGGAATCAAGTGAGTTCCGTCCAAGTGGGGGAGACTTGTTCATACGTTGATCAAAGATGTGATTAATGGTAATGAACAAGGATGAAGATGCAAAATGAATTGGTTTAAAGAACCAGTTGTGCATTTTGTGGAACCTTTGTCTTGTGACAAGACGGCAGCACCACAGGATTCGAGGACGAATCCATTCTAAGTGGGGGAGACTTGTCATGTCCCCGATCCTGGATATGATCATTAGGATCGACCATGGTGCGAGGAGACGCACCAGTCAGGTCATGTGACCTAAACACAAGGGCATTAAGGCCTGGAAGTGAGGTTAAGGGCATCAGGAAGCTAAGATATAGCTAAACCAAGAAGGAGACAAGTATAAAGGAGCTGTACAAAGTGTATGGCAGCTGGGCGATGCGGGAGCAAGCTCGACCAGCTAAGAGAAGTGTAGTGCAGCTCAGTGTAGCTCACTAAAGAGTGTGTCAGCTCCCTGAGCTTGATGAACTAGCTCACTCAGCTGGGTCAGCTGGGGATCAGCTCAACTCAGCTAGACTGAGTGTTCAAGTCTTGGGCAGTTGGGCCAGGTCCGGACAGTGGTCGGACCATGTGGACCACCCGGGTGTGCCGGTGAGCCGGTGGGCACTTGGGATCAGACCAGGGGCTTGGGCAACCAGCTAGGACTTGTTTGTGACATGTCTAGAGGCAGTTAGGGCTGTCAGGGACGTCTGGTAACTGCCATAGGCGAACAGGTGTGATCTGGACCATTGATTAAATCAATGGCCAGAAATGTTAATGAAGGGATGCAATGGTTAAGAAGTAACCACCCCTTCTTCTATATATATCAGGCAAGTCCGTGCCTTTGCAGGCACGTCAGGGCTTCATTCTTCTTCCTGAAACACAAAGAAAAACAGAGAAAAACAGAGAGATGGTCGGATTACACAATCCAAGACAAAGAGAGGCTTGAAGGCAGCAAAGAGGCAGTTTTGATGGCAATCAAGAGGGGAGTTGAGAACGACCCTCTGGTGTGTTTTGATTCTGGTTTGCCACGCCATAGGCTTCCTCTACATCCTTACTACACATCCAAATAGCCAGGGAAGAAGGGAGATGACCGGATTCACTCTCAAAGTCCAAGAGCAGCCTTAAGGGCAGTGGTGTGTAGAAAGGCAGTTTCATGGGAACTGAAGTGGGAAGTGATGCACGACCCTTGGGTGGTGTTTGATCATGGATGAACACACCCTAGGCTTCCTCTGTGTCTTAGGGACACACGCCAATGGCCAGAAGAGAATGGAGAAGGCCGGACTCCACTCCCAAAGGCATGTACAACCTTGAAGGTGGATGCAGTGCAGAAACTGGTTTCATGGAAGTTCCATGGAATGAATGATGGGTGCGACCCATACATGGATCTTATCAATACTGGAGGTATGTGATAAGACCTGATTAAGACAAGTGCAAGAGGCACAAGGCCGGACCTGATCAGGGAAGCACAAGATCTAGCAAGATCAAGTATGAGGTAACATGTGTTGATTACTTCTGTTTATGTTTATGTTTATGTTTGTGTTGTGTCTCTTGGGGTGGGATCAAGGCCAGGCATGGCACGCCCCTTGAGGAATGTATATTGTGATGTGTCTTAGGAATCCAAGACCCTGGACAAAGGGGCGGATCATAACTGATCTAACTCATCCATGTGGGATGATGGTTAGATGCTGTTCATTGGATAGTGATCAATGATGGATCATGGTTTGGTGTTGGGTTTGATCATGGTGTGAACCATGAGTCCGACCCACTGATGAGACACATGGGAGTCCTAGTTCCATAGGAACCATGTGGAGTATAAGGTCCAATTCGTTTGGATCCAACAGCAAGCAAAGGAGAGGAGTAAGGCTAGTACTTGTTGGTATGGACCACAAGTATTGTGCTGGTGTGTTTATACAAGGAAGGCTGTGTGTGATCTGATCATGGGCAAGGATGGACGACCTGATCCATGGATGATGGATAAAGGTGTCTGATCTGATTGATCAAAGGATGCACCAGTGGTAAGAGCAACACTAATCAGGTTCAGTGGGACATAGTTTCATGGCCGGTTAGGAGGAGTGAAGACTCAGCAGTTCTGAGTCATGTGGGGTGGTTGGTTGATTGACTCAGGAACTGGTGGGCATTATTAATCTTATTCTATGATGTTCAGACATGGAGGTACTGAACCATGGAGTGGCCGATTCAGAGAAATCTTCTCCATGGCCTTGGTTGGGCAGGTAAGTGGAGATCTGATAGTTCCTGAAGGAATTGTTAGGATCCGACTTCAAATATCTCTTAATGGGTATTTATCATGAATTATCATGGTGAAAGATTAGTTTTATCTCATTGATTTAGAGGTGGTCAGTTATGGCCATATGGGCTGTTCATGGGCGAGATCAGTATGATCGAGGCCAGTTATGGGAAATCTGACTTGACCATTCTCTTAGTTATGAATTATCATGAATTATCATGAATTTTAATTAGTTTTTGGAGCATGTTTGCTTGTGGTTGGTTTTGCAGCTGAAGACTTCCCAAAGGTACTTAGTCTGTGGGGATGGTTGGTTGAATGACTAAGTACCTAGGAGGAGAGTTTAGACAGGTATAAGGGATTTGGACGGGTGGACGGGGAGCTAGGCAAAGCTACCTCGCAGCTCAATCAGCTGGAAGAGAGTGAACCTCAAGTGAAGTGGTTCAGCTCAGCTGAGCTGGACAAGCTAGTTTAACAAGCTGGGGATAGCTAAGGCAATGAGCTAACAAGCTCCGTGGATGTGGCAAAGGTATGATCTAGCAATTCTTGCATAGATCTAGATAGAATGGTTTAGGGGAACAGAACCTCCGTTATTGTATGACTTGGATTAGGTTCAGGATCAACCTTGGAGCTGGTAGTAGTTGTGTATACTGACCATGGCTAAGGTGATTCGATCTGACTAGTGTTAGATTGGTTTTAGACCAATGGTTAAGTAGAGAATATTCCGCTGTGCATAAGTTGAAAGGATCTAAGCTAGGGAATGACTAAGGTAGTCTTAAGCTAAGGTCTAAGATAGACTTCGCCCTTAGGCGAAAGTACATATAAAGATCGAAAAATTGAGCGGTTCGGTCAGGGTATGGACCGAGCGACGTGAGGCATCGACCGCGACCTAGCCGGCCGGGTTCGGGTCTTACAAGACAGCTACTTCATTAGGGACCATCAAACTCCCAGTCATAGCTGGCGGAGTAATGAAAATGACCAACCTAGTAGTCATTGACAGACCTTCCCCGTTTCATGCGATATTGGGAAGACCTTGGATCCACAAAATGAAGGCGGTAGCCTCGACTTATCATCAATGTGTGAAATTCCCGACACCTGAAGGGATAACTTCCGTACACGGTAGCCAGAAGATATCCAGGATCTGCTACTTGGGAGGATTCGAAATCCTCAAAAAGTCCCCCCAATAGCAATTACAGATCCAGGAGGATCGCGAAATGCAACAAAATATTTGAGGTCCTCCCAAGAACCTCACCAAAAAAGTTTGCATTGACGACTCAGATCCTGAAAGACATGTGAGCATCGGATCCGAGCTACCTCTTGAGACAAAAAAGGAGCTCATTGACTTCCTGAAAAGCAATGTCAAAACCTTTGCATGGTCCACCAATGACATGAAAGGCATAGATCCGAACGTCACCACCCATAAACTAAAAGTAGACCCCACTTTCAAACCGATCAAACAAAAGCGTCGCAAGCTAGGCCTCGAAAAGGTTCAAGCTGTCAACGACGAAGTTGACCGACTTACGAAAGCTGGGTCCATTCGAGAGGTACACTACCCTGACTGGTTAGCTAACCCGGTAGTGGTAAAGAAGAAAAACGGGAAATGGAGAATCTGTGTAGACTTCACCGACCTAAACAAGGCTTGTCCTAAAGACTGTTTCCTGTTACCTCACATCGACCGCCTGGTTGAAGCAACAGCTGGCCATCGACTCCTATCCTTCATGGATGCCTTCTCAGGGTACAACCAAATCATGATGGATCCTGAGGACTAGGAGAAAACTGCATTCATAACCGAACGAGGAACCTATTGCTACAAGGTTATGCCATTCGGATTAAAGAACGCAGGAGCTACCTATCAGAGGCTAGTAAATAAGATGTTTGCTGGGCAACTTGGAAAAACCATGGAGGTCTACATTGACGATATGCTAGTCAAATCCTCAGCTGGAGAAGACCATATCTCCCACTTAAGGGAATGCTTCGATATCCTCAATAAATATGATATGAAGCTCAATCCCACTAAATGTACCCTCAGGCGAGTTCCTGGGCTATCTCGTAACCGAAAGAGGCATTGAAGCCAACCCGCAGCAGATAGCAACCTTCCTAGAAATGCCGTCACCTAAGACAACCAGAGAGGTACAGAGATTGACCGGACGAATCGCAGCATTAAACCGATTCATATCCAAGTCCACCGATAAGTGCCTCCCATTCTACAAACTTCTAAGAAATAATAAGAAGTTCTTATGGGACGAGAAATGTGAGGAAGCCTTCAAACAATTGAAAGCTTACCTATCTGAGCCTCCGATCCTATCCAAACCTGTAGTAGGAGAGCCACTATACCTGTACCTCGCCGTATCAACTGCTGCAGTTAGCGGTGTCCTAGTACGAGAAGAACAAAACGAACAAAGACCTGTCTATTACACCATCAAGAGTTTGATAGACGCCGAAACAAGGTACCCTGCAATGGAAAAATTAGCGCTAGCAGTCGTAACAACTGCCAGAAAGTTACGACCTTACTTCCAATCGCACTCAATCGTCGTAATGACCTCACAACCATTACGAATGATATTGCACAGCCCTAGCCAGTCAGGGAGATTGGCTAAATGGGCCATAGAGCTCAGTGAATACGACATTGAGTATAGGCCTCGAGCAGCAGCGAAGGCTCAGGTCCTTGCCGACTTTGTCATTGAGCTAACATCCGAGCAATTAGACTCCGAAACGGAATCTCCAAACTGGAGCCTGTATGTCGACGGAGCCTCATCCAAACAGGGCTCCGGTGTCGGTCTAAGGCTGACTTCTTCAGCAGGAGAAACCATCGAGCAGTCATATAGGCTCGGATTCAGCGCCTCAAACAACGAAGCTGGATATGAAGCACTAATCGCAGGGTTGAAACTCGCCCTAAGCCTCGGAATTCGAGAGCTAAACGCTTATAGTGATTCACAGCTAGTAGCTAGCCAGTTTCACGGGGAATATGAAACGAGGGACGAAAGAATGGGGGCATATCTCGAAGTCGTCCAAAACCTCACTAAGCAGTTCGACGAATTCGAGCTAACAAGGATCCCACGAGGAGAGAACTCCTCAGCAGATGCGTTGGCTGCTTTAGCCTCCACATCGGACCCCCTCGTAAAACGGATCATACCCGTAGAAGGAATCGAAAAACCAAGCATCGACATAGCTACTAAAGCGGAGATAGACAGCAAGCTAAAAGAGCAACCCGAAGGTACCTGCCCTGAAACGGTAGCTACCCAAGTTCTTACAACATTCTGGTTCCCAAAAGCTAAAATACGTAACTCCAAAAAGCATACCTCCGGGAGCACAATCCAAAACACGGAAGGTATTCCCCGAAATTCAGACTTCGTGGAGCCTAATCTCACGAATACCTCCGGGGGCACCAGCTCAGACCCACTCGTCTGCAGAGTTAAAACCAGAAGCCGTTCAGCCCTCCAAAATTCATCTAGAGGCACCGTCCAGACCCCGGAGAATAATGAAGAAATCAGAGGTATTCCTCGGAATTTAGACTCCCGTGAGCCTAATCCTACGAATACCTCCGGGGGCACCACGACACCAGGTCCCGAACAGGAACCTCCCTCGTCTCTTCATAACAAAGTTGTAGGGAGAGAGGATTGGAGAATTCCAATCACGCAATACATCCTGGAAGGGAAGATTCCACCCAATAAATGGGAGGCTCGGAAGCTCAAAGCATTAAGCGCGAGATACTGCATAATCGAGTCTCTCCTCCACAAACGAAGCATTTCCGGACCTTACCTAAAATGTGTCCATGGCCTCGTTGCTATGAGACTCATGAAGGAAATGCACGACGGCTCCTGCGGGAACCACTCTGGAGGAAGAGCTCTGGCCGTCAGAATCAAAAGACAGGGCTATTTCTGGCCTACCATTATTGCAGACTGCGAGATCTACTCCTCTTCATGCGATAAATGCCAGAGGCATGCACCGATTATACACCAACCTGCGGAAAAGCTGTCCAACATATCCGCCCCTTACCCATTTATGAGGTGGTCCATGGACATCGTAGGACCACTAGTAGCGTCAGGAAGTGGAAAGAAGAAGCTACGCTTCCTCTTAGTCCTAACAGACTACTTCACGAAATGGATAGAGGCTGAAGCTTTCCAACAAGTAACCAGAGTCGAAGTCGAACGATTCGTGTGGAGAGAAATCGTGTGTAGACACGGCGTCCCATACGAAATCGTAACCGACAATGGAGGACAGTTCATATCCCACGACTTCAAAATATTTTGTGACAAATGGAATATTCGCCTGACCTTCTCAACACCTCGACAACCTCAAGGAAACGGCCAGGCGGAGGCTGCTAATAAATCATTATTAGCAAACCTCAAGAAACGCCTCGGAACCCAGAAGGAACTCTGGTCAGAAAAGCTACCTGAGGTACTTTGGGCATGTAGAACCACCCCACGAAAGGCCACAGAAGAAACCCCTTTCTCCTTAGCCTATTGGATGGAAGCTGTCGTCCCAGCTGAAACCATTGCTGGTAGCCTCCGCCGGGAACTCTGTACATCCGACCCCGCAGCCAATGATCAGCTCCTAACAGATAGCCTCGATCTAATCGAGGAAAGACGGGACCGAGCCCTGATTCTCATTCAAAACTATCAGCAAGCAATGGCGCGACAGTACAACTCCAAAGTCAGGCTCCGACAGTTCGCTGTAGGTGACCTAGTACTTAGGAAAGTTTTCGAAGGAACCAAGGAACCAGATGCTGGAAAGTTAGGAACCAACTGGGAAGGTCCCTATCAGATCATCCATATGGTACGACCTGGCGTTTACAAGCTCCGAAAGGTGCGAACCGGGGTACCTGAAATCAGAACGTGGAAAGCCACGAATCTTAAGATATACTATCATTAGGTACCTAAAATCCCTGAACTACGTTAGGCTTGATCCCTTGACTGGGTACGTAGGCAACTCCGTCATGAGTTCAGCCCCAACCTCATTTCAACACTCTGATCAATATGACCAAATGGGGCATATGTCTGATTAAAATCACATAACCCATGCAGCAAGTGTATGATTGTTATGATACCATGTATTCAATTATCAATAAAGTAGTCAGTTTTTGGTATCTTGACTCTTCAATAATTCAGGTCGCCAAGAGCCTGAACCTAAAATCTACGGATCAACCCAGGTTACTAAGGACCTGGACCTAAGGTCTTAAAACCCTTAATGACTTTCGAAGGTCTTAAAATCCTTCAAACGAAATCTAAACTGGTAAACTTAAGCCTAAGGTCTTATCCTTAGAAACCACCAAGGTCTCAAAATCCTTCAAACTAAAACAGGTCCCCGCGGATCTGAACCTAAGGTCTTAAAATCCTTCAGACAAAATCAGATCTCCACGGATCTGAACCTAAGGTCTTAAAATCCTTAATAATCTTGAAGGTCTTGAAATCCTTTAAACGAAATCAAATTTGATAAACCAACCTAAGGTCTTAAAAATCCTTAGAAACCACTAAAGGTCTTAAAATCCTTCAAGCAACGTCAGGTCTCAACAAACCTTGACCTAAGGTCTTGAAACCCTTATCAAATCTCAAAGGTCTTGAAATCCTTAAATACAAAGGTCTTAAAATCCTTATCAAATTTCGAAAGGTCTTAAAATCCTAAGCAAGTTCCAATGGGTCTTAAAATCCCGTAAACAAATTCAGGTTCCCAAGAACCCCCACCTAAGGTACCCGAGTTAAACTCAGGCTCCTAAAAACCTTAAGCTAACCTCGATACTTCAGGAACTGATATCTTGCATATTTACATGTTTTAGCCTTCATATCTTGTGCATTTTGATCATATAGCTTAGAACTTAGTGTCTTTAGGATCCATATTGCATACATATGTCCCTATCAGGTGTTGGAGCATACTATGAGGTGATATGAAGTGTTTGAGAGTTTAAAAATCCAAAGAGAATGAAGAATGATGTTCAGCCAAGCAAATACTCACTTTGGACACGACTGGACCGGAATGGTCGAGACCGGAGTGATGAACCCGGGCGTGGAAGAAGCTGTGGGCGAAGACCGGGAAGGACTGGACCGGGAAGAGTAACCCGGGCGTGCAGGCCTGGACCGGAATGCCTGGACCGGGGAGAGTAACCCGGGCGTGCAGGACTGGACCGGAATGCCTGGACCGGGAAGAGTAACCCGGGCGACTGCTGGACCGGTTTGCTCAGACCGGGCCGGTTCGACCCAACTCGACCTTGGGTCATTTTTATCACATTTTGAAGACCAAAATTAGCCTTATCCAAGGGGCACTCTAGTCTTTTATCCTATGTATCTTTCTTTACCCTAAACCTAAGTATAAATACTTTGTAATCTCCATTTTGGAGAGATGATCTTATTTTTTCTCTTAAGAATCACAAAACCTCTTTTGGGTGAAAGTTCTTCCCTTTTGTTCTTGTGTTCTGAAGTGTTTATAATTTCATTTCTTGCTTTCTTAAACATGATTAAGCTTGGAAACCTCATGGGTTCAAGAGTAATCATGGTGATTAGTGAGTAATCCACTTTTGGATTCATGGGTTAGGGAGATTAAGGGTGATTAGGCTTGATCTAGGGTGTTTAGGTGTAGATCCTTCTTAATCCTTGCTAGTAGAGTGTTTTTAATGCTTCTTTAGAGCTGGCCTCTCTAAAGTTGAGTTCTAGACATTTCCCACCCACAAGGTGTTCGATGAAATGTCTGAACCAACTCTCCTAAGCTTTTAACATACTCTACCAAAGAGATTTGTTGTTAAAGGTGTTAAGATGGCTATTAGACTTGTCATTAATGATTGCTTCCTAAACATTCAACCAAAGAGATTTGATGCTTGAGTTTTGGAAGCAAATGAGCATTCATCTAGAGATAGAGTTTGTTTAGTCTTGTGTCTAGGTCTAAGGTAGATAGATTGATTGAAAGCTGACACCTTAGTTTGAGTTTGATCACCCAAGGTCTAAGTCCCTTATCCCATGAGTCCTCTCATCTCATAATCAAAGAAAGTTTCTATCTTTATTGCTTTTTAGTATTGTTCTTAGCATAAAAACCATTCACTCAATCATTAGACTTAGATTAAGTATAGACTTGTATTCTCTTTGCTTTAAAATGAACTAGGAATGGATTGACATCTGAAGTACTACTTTGATTTGCATAATTGGACCCTTGAAAAGTCCTCTTATCAAATTGGCGCCGTTGCCGGGGATCGAACCCGGGT
Source organism: Raphanus sativus (assembly GCF_000801105.2). Lineage (NCBI taxonomy): Eukaryota > Viridiplantae > Streptophyta > Magnoliopsida > Brassicales > Brassicaceae > Raphanus > Raphanus sativus. The sequence goes on along the minus strand of NW_026615596.1, from coordinate 6,213 downwards.
CACCCGCGTGACAGGCGAGAATACTTACCACTATACTACAACGATTTTGACATTGAGATTTGGTCACTTGCTTGAGACTAAGTCATTTTTATTATTGCTGTTTGTGATATTGCTTCTTGCCTTCTTTCTTTCTTTGACTTTTCAGGTGTATGAACTTGAGGAGCAGAGGTTCACCAAGCCTTGTTTCCATTGTTGAAGACATTTCTGCACTTGAGAGGGATATTGTGAGAAGGAGAAGGGAAGAAGAGCAACAGGCTCACATTCAGAGGTTGGGTTTTGATATGGAGAACCTGCCTCAAGATAGAGCTGCTGAAGATGGTCAAGGAGCTGCCAACCTTGGACCAAGACATCCACAGCGCCAAGCTAGAGCAATTGGTGCCCATGATCAGCCTAACATCCATGGAAATAGGGCTGGCATTAGAGCACCAGCTGTGGAGAACAACAACTTTGAGATCAAGTCAAGCTTGATCAACATGATCCAAAGCAACAAGTACCATGGGCTTGCTTTGGAAGATCCTCTAGATCACTTGGACAACTTTGATCGGTTGTGTGGCACCATCAAGATTAATGGTGTTTCTGAAGATGCATTAAAGCTTAGGCTGTTTCCATTCTCTTTGGGAGATAAAGCTCACACATGGGAGAAGGGTCTCTCAAGAGATAGCATCCGGACATGGGATGAGTGCAAAGAAGCCTTCCTCACCAAGTTCTTCTCTAACTCAAGAACTGCAAAGCTTAGGAATGAGATTTCAGGATTTCAACAAAAGAATCTTGAAGGTTTTAGTGAAGCATGGGAACGATTCAACAGCTACATTGCTCAGTGTCCTCATCATGGTTTCAGCAAGGAGAGCTTGCTTAGCACTTTCTACAGGGGAGTTCTACCATCTTGCAGAAACAGGCTTGACACAGCTAGCAATGGTTTCTTCTTGGGCAGAACCGAGCAAGATGCAGAGGAACTGGTGGAGAACATGGCAAAGAGTGATTCAGTCTACAATGAGGAGAATGATAGAGCCAACAGAGGAGATGATCAGCAAACAAGGAAAGACATCAAGTCCTTGCAAGAAAAGTTAGACTTGGTTCTTTCAAACCAAGCTAAGAAGGAGCAGGTTAGCTTTGTTGGTGATCCTAGTCAAGAGGTCCCTCCTAAGGTGAATGAGGTTGATGGTTTGGAAGGGCAAGAGGAGCTTTGCTTCATCAACAACAATGGTACTTGGTACAAAAAGGAACCTAACTTTCAGTACAACAAATACCAGCCTAGGCAAAACACACCTCCTAGTTTTGGGAACAACAACAATCAGTCCAATCAAGCTCAAGGAAACTCTTCTCAAGCTACAGCTCCTGATTCAAGTATGGAGTCAATGTTCAAGCAGATAATGGATGCTCAGTCTAGATTAGCAAAGGACATTGGTCATGAGTTCCAAACCGTGCACTCCAAGATTGATACTAGCTATACCGAGCTGAACAACAAGTTCCTACTACTTGCCTCTCGCTTTAATGCTTTGGAGAGTCAGGTCGCCTCTATGCCATCATCTTCCAAGAGCCCAATGGGATCACTACTAGGGAAACCAGATAAGAATCCCAAGGAGTCTTGCAATGTTGTCATCTCTACTACTTATTCAAAGATTGAGCTGAGTGATCATGAGAAAGAGGTGGATGAGATTGAAAGACTTTTGCATGGAACAGAGATTGTAGCAACAGCTGAAGCACATATGGTGGATAAGGTTATGGAAAGGGTTCAGGTGCAAGTTGAAAGGAAAGTTGAAGCAACAAATCTGCAGAGAGCTGAGCCTAGGGCTGAGAAACAAGTTGAGAGGAGAGCTGACAACAAGCTGAAAGAGGTTAAGCTAGAAGAAGCCACTGAGGTTGAGCTGTCACCATATGAGGTCCCACTCCCATTTCCACAAAGGGTTCTCACCAAAGCTCAGAAGAAGGTTATCTCTAAGTTCAGGAAGGACCTAAGTGATGTTGGCGTCAAGCTTCCAGAGATCTCGGGTATGCGTGAGGCTCATGTCCAAATGCTGCTCATCCAGGACATTCTCACTCACAAAGAAGAAGTAGCAGAGCTCCTGAACATCTCAACACTGCAGCTTGACCCACCAGTCCCTCCAAAGTCTCTTCCTAAGCTTGGACACCAAGGGATGTTCACTTTACCTTGCTCCCTTGGTCAGCTCACTCTTAAAGATGCTCTTGTTGATTCTGGTGCTAGTGTGAATGTAATCTCAATGGAGATGGTGAAGAGTATAGGGATTGAGAGTATGGAACCAGACAAGTCTTCACTACAGTTTGGGGATTCCTCTTCTACAACCCCACTTGGTATCATTAAAGACTTCCCTTTGAAGATTGGAGCATGCACCATTCCCATTGACCTCACTGTCCTTAACATGGCGACTGGGAAGAGAGTTCCTTTGGTCTTGGGCACACCTTTCCTCACAACAGTTGGAGCTTGCATTGACTTTCCCAACAAGAAGGTCACTCTTATGAATGTGAACAAAACTGTCTCCTACCCATTACAACCTCCATTGGATGCTGGCTATTGTGGGACAATCACTTTTGGCCAAGAAGCTGATAAGAAGCCCCAAGATGAAGTTGTTGTTTGTGAGACAAAAGGTCTCAATGGAGAGACTTCTCAAGAGTTGTGTGTTGAGCACTTGGAAAGTGCTAAAAAGGAAGGGATGAGTGGAACCTCAAAGGCCACTCATGGCAAGAAGAAGTTGCTGCAAGAAACTCATCCTCCATCTCTTGATATGATCTCACACACTCTCACTCTCCATCCAATGAAGCTCAAGGATGGTGTCATTGAGTACAAGCTCAAGTGTAAGGGCAAGTCAAGGCCATTCTCTAGTGCAAAAGCCATCATCACCCCTCAGCTCCAAGATGATCCAGTCAAGCTTCAAGAACTCCACTCTCAGGTCCTCACCATCACTCTTGAAGGTGGGAAGGACCCTCCTTCTCACTAACCAAAAGAAGGAAAGTCAAGCTAGAGACTTAAAACAAGCTCACTTGGGAGGAAGTCCCATGACTATCCATGTACATATGTCTTTTGGATTTTCATTTAAAGACCCATGGAAGAAGGAGGGCGACCAGACTCAACTCCAAGGCATCAGCCTCTTCTCACGCTCCATAGAGGTACTCCACCACCTTCCATTGTATATACCATTTCATATTGCATTTAGATTTTCCCTTAGTCATCTCTCTCCACTTTTCACACAAGAGACTGTGTGAATTAAGTGTGGGGGAGGTGCAAGTTGCTGATGTTCTTGTGTTTTCCTGTCATTTAGCATGCATTGTATATAGTTATTGCATAGAAAACCCATAAAAATTTGAAAATTTTGAAAAACACAAAAAGAAGCATTTAGTTGCATCATTTGCATTTTAGGATTGAGTCTAGAAGCATTCATATAGGTTGCATTCATGCATAAGGGGATGACTTTACCTTGTAAATATGCTCATGCTAAGTTCTCATTTTGGCAACCTTTGTAATCATGACAATTAGATTGAGCATTCTCTTGATAGCTTGTAGACTTTGTGCCTTGAATTCTCTTCTTGAAACTCATTGGATTGTTTGAAACTCTCTCTTTGACTCCTGTCTTATTTAAACTCAATTTCTCTTGCTTATGGTCCTTTGTGTGCTGAGTCATGGCTTATACACACTTGAATTGTCTCATCCTTTTTGACCGATCTTTTTGACAATTTCAAGTGGTACTCCATACCTTGAACCCAAGCTTTCTTTCAACCCATCATTGATTGTTGAGTGAGGCCTTTTTAGAAAGCTTTGCATGAGCATAATGTTGAGAGTATCGGGATCGACAATGCTTAGTCTCCATTCTAGCTAGATTAGACACACCTTTGTCTAGCATTTAGGATTGAGTGGTGAGTGTTGTTGAGTTTGACTTTGGGAGTATGGTTTGGTCAAGAAAGAAAAGTTTAGACTTTTAGAACTCTAGAGTAAAATCTAAGTCTCAAGGGATAGTAAAGTATGATCTTTGGCTCTTGTATTGAATGTCTTGGCCCCAAAAAATAAAAATAAAATAAAATAAAATAAAATAAAATGAAAAATTAAAAAAAAAATGTGAAAAAGGGGGCTAGCAAAGTTTAGAAAGAGCTAAGTTGAATCTAAAAGTGTAAATAAAAAAAACCCTTGATTGACTCCATAAGAGAAAAGAATTATATTTAAAGAAGTGTTTTGAGTTCTTTGGGATATCTTGGTGAGTGATGAGAGTTGGGTTTTGGCATTTGAATTTGAAGTTTGAACTTGTATATGTATGGGGAAGGGTAGAACAATGGAGATTGAGCATTGTATGCATGAGTTGATCCCTTTCTTAGATATATTATGTGCATTACCAAAGCTACTTTGTTTTGAGAGTAAACAACCTTTAAAGATTGTTTTGAACTTCTTATTTCATCATTGAACAAAAACATTTCCTTTCCAAACCAAATGACTTGGACCTTTTGACCATTTGCAAGATTTTCTATTGATTTTGCTTAATGATTGCTAGAGAGTTGTTGGATTTGGGTTTGTTGAATAGGCCTAGAGAAGTTAGAGAAGAATGGAAGTTTTGCTCTAGCTAGTTGTTATGATTATGCAAGGTTGTTAGGATGAGAGCTAAGAAGAGCGAATTCTTGGTTATGAAATCCCTGTTTTCAAACCTCTCCTCCTTGGTTCTTGAAAGTTTACTTGAGGAAAAGTAAAGGACTAGTGTGGGAGACTTGATATCTTGCATATTTACATGTTTTTAGCCTTCATATCTTGTGCATTTTGATCATATAGCTTAGAACTTAGTGTCTTTAGGATCCATATTGCATACATATGTCCCTATCAGGTGTTGGAGCATACTATGAGGTGATATGAAGTGTTTGAGAGTTTAAAAATCCAAAGAAGATGAAAAATGATGTTCAGCCAAGCAAATACTCACTTTGGACACGACTGGACCGGAATGGTCAAGACCGGAGTGATGAACCCGGGCGTGGAAGAAGCTGTGGGCGAAGACCGGGAAGGACTGGACCGGGAAGAGTAACCCGGGCGTGCAGGCCTGGACCGGAATGCCTGGACCGGGGAGAGTAACCCGGGCGTGCAGGACTGGACTGGAATGCCTGGACCGGGAAGAGTAACCCGGGCGACTGCTGGACCGGTTTGCTCAGACCGGGCCGGTTCGACCCAACTCGACCTTGGGTCATTTTTATCACATTTTGAAGACCAAAATTAGCCTTATCCAAGGGGCACTCTAGTCTTTTATCCTATGTATCTTTCTTTACCCTAAACCTAAGTATAAATACTTTGTAATCTCCATTTTGGAGAGATGATCTTATTTTTTCTCTTAAGAATCACAAAACCTCTTTTGGGTGAAAGTTCTTCCCTTTTGTTCTTGTGTTCTGAAGTGTTTATAATTTCATTTCTTGCTTTCTTAAACATGATTAAGCTTGGAAACCTCATGGGTTCAAGAGTAATCATGGTGATTAGTGAGTAATCCACTTTTGGATTCATGGGTTAGGGAGATTAAGGGTGATTAGGCTTGATCTAGGGTGTTTAGGTGTAGATCCTTCTTAATCCTTGCTAGTAGAGTGTTTTTAATGCTTCTTTAGAGCTGGCCTCTCTAAAGTTGAGTTCTAGACATTTCCCACCCACAAGGTGTTCGATGAAATGTCTGAACCAACTCTCCTAAGCTTTTAACATACTCTACCAAAGAGATTTGTTGTTAAAGGTGTTAAGATGGCTATTAGACTTGTCATTAATGATTGCTTCCTAAACATTCAACCAAAGAGATTTGATGCTTGAGTTTTGGAAGCAAATGAGCATTCATCTAGAGATAGAGTTTGTTTAGTCTTGTGTCTAGGTCTAAGGTAGATAGATTGATTGAAAGCTGACACCTTAGTTTGAGTTTGATCACCCAAGGTCTAAGTCCCTTATCCCATGAGTCCTCTCATCTCATAATCAAAGAAAGTTTCTATCTTTATTGCTTTTTAGTATTGTTCTTAGCATAAAAACCATTCACTCAATCATTAGACTTAGATTAAGTATAGACTTGTATTCTCTTTGCTTTAAAATGAACTAGGAATGGATTGACATCTGAAGTACTACTTTGATTTGCATAATTGGACCCTTGAAAAGTCCTCTTATCAGGAACCCCTCTTAAGGGGCCAAAAACGATCCAAGTCTCCAAGACTTGTCACGAAATCAGAAATCTAATTCGGAGGACTCACTAAACCTTTTAATTAGTA